>NC_065523.1:38587314-38597013 GCF_006386435.1 Epinephelus moara
TATTAATGAAGGAGCGCCTACTGAGCGCAGCTTTTTATTGATCGTTTGAACGTCGCGTGGTGGTCATTTTCGATTAAAGGCCGACGTCTCAGCGACGTCTTGGCAATGAGCAAACGCTCTCCCTGCTACGTCTTAACGATGTAAACTTGATACATCGGGCCGACGTCGGCCAGATGTATGTGTGCTATCTGGGTAACGTTAGCCCAGCATGCAGACATTTAGACATGTAAGTAAAAATTAAGATACCATTAACAAATGTACAAAGAATGTAAAATTAAGCTCTCTGTATAAATTTACTCATCACGGTAACGTTACACAGAGTGCTGCAGGAATAAGTCCTAAAACCCAGAAATAAGTTAGCATGTTAGCACTCCTGGTTCCCTTGCCTTGAAGTCTATGGGGTTTCTTTTAAATTGGGTTTTTGGTTAGATGTTTGAAATAAGGTTTGTGATTAACACAAGCTCAAGAGACCTTAATGTAGTAAATACCCCACACGTAAATATTTTAGCTACTGCTCACAAGTGGCTCAATGAGACACGCTTTACAGCCTTGTCGTGGTGGTGATGTTGAAGTCATGCGACCATGGTGTACGTAATTTACAGCCTAACGTTAGCTTTTTACTTCTGGTGATTGAATTTACGTTTTAAAAGTAATAATAGACGTGTTCATTGTGGAGATTATCTTGCTGAACAAAACGTATTTAAGTATCACAAATGTTTGTCAGAGTTTATTTTTGGTGATAATGAAAAACTGAATATGGCTTTTTGATGAGGGAACCAGGGCGATGCTAACTCCCCGACCAACAAAAATCCGTCATTGCTGCAGCTCTCTGTTACACGTTATTACTTCTGACAACTTCCACACTCATCAACACTCTGTGTGGTCTCTCTTAGTGACAAGAACAAATAATCATCTGAAGACATTCATCTTTAAAGCTGTACAACTGCCAAACTACCTCACATCTCTTCTCTCATTTAAATCCTGTAACTACAGTCAACAGTCCCACAACTGAATAACCTTAGATGTGCCATATGAACCCAGTGAACTGCAATTTGCCCTCAGGCTACATCTGTTCATTCTCCTCGGAGAGAGTGTGTGACTTTCATTCATTCATTCTTTGTTTGTGGTTGTTCTAGGCCGGTCGTGTGCTTTTATGATTATGAATGTTCTCAGTTCTCTCTTTAAAATGAGATTTAAATCAATGAGAACAGCTGATTAAATAAAGGTTAAAGAAATGTGGATGTTATGTTAATGGTACCTTCAGTTATAATGTCAGGTGTCGGCTCTTTAAATTTTTTTAGTCATTTAAACCAATAATCAATAAAAAAAGAATTATACATTAACTTGTTCAGAAGAATAAACAATAAAATAATTTATGACTGTAAAATAATAATAAAATATACTAATTAACTCTGTACTAATCTTTCAATGAACAATTTGGGCAACAGCCAAACCGATGTTTTTATATTGGTGTATCTTTTGTTTTCTGTTGTTATTTATTGTTCCTTTGTTTCCACAGAAGCACAGAAATCTACACTACAGAAAAATAAATGAAGAGTTATAAAGCCATTCAGTCCTTCATTACACTTCCTGTTAAACAACCTTTAACAAAACCTTCTTTAACATGAAAAACATCAATAAATCAAAAACAAAAAGCTTTTTTACAATATATGATGCATCATAATTCCCTCTCTGATATCTGTTTTAAAGTGCTGTGAAAGATTACAAGATTACACTAAACACGTCATGAGAACGATAGAATTCACCTTCGCCCAGTAGTAATTTTTACTGAATAGAGCTTGAATGCTTCACAATGTAAATCAATGCAGCTTCCGTGAGCTGTTTGTTGTGATCACCAGCTGCTTAGAGGTAATGATAGCTAGCTGCTAACAGCTAACAGCTAACAGCTAACTTAACTAGCTCTCCTCTTGTTGATTTTCGGCACAGCGACATTGCAGTGCAGTGGTTAGCATTGTAGCCAGTTCTTGGTTCGAACCCGGATGAGGGATTTGGGATCGGGAGCCCTTCTGTGTGGTGGTTGCATGTTCTCCCCATGTCAGCGTGGGTTTTCTCAAGGTGCTCCGGTTTCCTCCCTCAGGTTAACTGGTGACCCTAAATTGTACGTGCACTTACAGATTTAGCAGAGTAGCTAATCTCCATCTGTAGTCCTTAATAGTAATAGTTTTAGTAAAAAATAGTAACAGATACATTTTGATTTTTTCTTCCCCTATGTGTGGCGCCCCCTACGGATGACAGTGCCCTGTGCATTCGCTTACACTGCTTATGCAACGACACTGGGTAGCTGCAGTAAGCGAGCAGGAATGACAGCGATTGTGAGCGTTCTTAGAGCCAGAGTGTGAAAATGTCAACTGGATTTACTGAGGAGAGGCACTTATAGAGTGGCATGAACACTGTGTGAGGGTGTGTGTGTGTGTGTGTGTGTGTGTGTGTGTGTGTGTGAACTTTCACTGTCTGTCACAAACAGGTTAACAAATCATTTCCCACTAACCTTGCAACAGACAAGAACAAAACCTGTACCTGTGCTAAAAATGGCGCCAGCTGTTGCCTCAAAATGCCTTAAAGACATGAAAATAAAAAATGCATGACAAAATGACTGCGTGTGAGAATTGTTATGGAGATTAGGAATGGGAAACAAACAAAAAGCAAAATAAAACGCACGTACCAAAGAAAAATAAAGACATGTTCCTCTATAACTCTGGCTCAAGGACATAAACATTTCGAAGTACATACCAACAGCTGTGTTTGAGAACAACCAGACTTTTCGAGGCAAATAAGGAAAACACACAGCCAGGAAACATTTGGATAATGAATGACCTGAGCTGAGACAAATAAATTGTGTAAATAGGTTGTTCCAAAGCTGTGCTGCTGTGTTCACTAAAACAACACACGCTTGTTTCTTTATAAAAGATAGGTGAAGAAATGGAGACAGTGCTACAGCCTTGATAAAACCAATCCTGCTCGTGCGGCTCTGTCCGTGGCTTCCTCCCAACAACCCCTCCCCACCACCCCTTCACCACAGAGGGTCACCCTGCAGGACGCCGCGCTCGCAGCTGTGGAGGGCTCTCTGCATTAAGTGGGAGGGTGTAAATAAACAGTTGAACGGCGGGAGGCAGTCACTTTCAACCTCACGGAGGAAGCATCCATCACCATGGGTACCGACAGACGCAGAGCTTGCCCAGCTGTTTGAATGTATTATGTGCTGCTTCTCTGTGAATGCTGAACATCACCAATAAACCACTGGATGACTTTTTCTATTAGGCACACAGCAGCTGATGAAACTGGGCTGTGACTCAATCGCAAACTCACTCACTTAAGTTTAGCAGCCTGCAGGTTTTCTACATGGGACGATGGTGTAAAGAAACTAAGTACATTTAAGCAGGCTTCATACTTATGCATCGAATCAATGCTGTAGCCTGACGTGCACCTCCCCAGAAATGTACCTACATACTGCAGTGACACAGACCTCCTGTCTGTCTCTGTAAGCTGAAACCATTTCCCTCAGTGGAAACAAAGCTTTGATTTACTTTAATTTCAAAGATAAGAAACAATAAATTGTGAAGACAGTAAAGCCTCTACAAAGATATCATTTTAAGTCCTGTGTGTGATTTATCCTGGCTTCATATGAGCAGAGGAAATCTCTGCTAGCTGATAGGCTAATTTATACAATGTAAAATGCCATAGGCTTGTGCTAATAACGTTAGCATGTTGTATTTGTGGGGAAAATGTGTCCAGATAAAGACAAGTGTTTGTCTGTGAATGCTGCGAGTTATAGTGAAGCTGATTTGTGTTTGAAACTGTCTCTATTAAGACATGTTTAATGTGTGTTTAATGTGAGTTTAATGTGTGTTTTGAAATATCTCATCTTTACAGCACTTCACAGAAACCCTGCTGCCCACTAGTGTTTTAGAGGTGTAACTGCAGAGTGACACAGACACACCACACAAGTAGAAATGCTCACAATGGCGTAGGCTCTGCAAAGTATAAATCCTGCTAAAGTACAGTTTTGAGCTACTACTACTTCTATTGTACGCCACTTTAACTGCACGTCAGTTACCTGCAGTCCAGTCGCCAGAAGAAAATGTTTTCATTGTTTCTGCAAACCACAGATTCATTAGCTATGTACGTTTCAAACATATCATATCAACCTTTATAAAGTGATGTAGTATATGAGGTGAATTTGTCATCAGGAAGTAGAGGAGGAGAGATGCCCACAAAGTTTATACTCTCCTCACCACTGATAGCTGTGATGAAGCATTCTGTTTTCGGGTTGTCCGTCCCATCCTAATTTGGCACAAACATCCACTTGGACTCAAGGATGAACGGATTAGAATTTGGTGGTCAAAGGTAACAGGTGAAGGTCACCATGACCTGGTTTGTCCCATTCTCTTGAATGGGATATCTTAATAACACCTTGAGGGAATTTCTTCAAATTTGGCATAAATCTCCACTTGGATTTTGGTGGTCAAAGGTCACTGTGACCTGGTTTGTCCCATTCTCTTGAACGCACTATCTTAAATTTCCTCAAATTTGGGACAAACATCCAGTTAGACTCAACGATGCACTAATTATATTTTGGCGATCAAAGGTCAAGGTCTCTGTGACCTGGTTTGCCCCATTCTCTTGAACACGATATTTTAAACACCTTGTGGAAATATCTCCAAATTTGGCACAAACATCCACCTCAAAAAACATATTTTTGGCCATAACTCAAGAATTAATTCGCTAATTCTGACAAAATTACAAGTGTTTACTACGATGAAATGATGAGGTGATGACCTTAAATACCAGACACTGGTCATTGGGTTGTTATCTGACGATAAGAGTTACCAGTTGCTTTTAAGACTGTAAAATTAAAACAACAGAGACATTTAAGGATGAGACCTGCTCTTACTTGTAACTGAGTACTTTACATTTTGTTATTGGTACTTTTACTTTAGTAATAAAACTAAGAGCATCTTCCACCACTGAGAAGGGGGAGTAAATTTAAACCAGTTCAACACGACTGCCTGCAGCACATTTGGGGAAAGTGAAGTTATAGCTGCTTCCACCTGTTTTGAATTTTTAGGCCTAAAGTTAAACCATACAGTGCAATATAACTTAATTTTATTAGGTTATGTTTAACCGTAATGGGCTCTATGTTATTATCGCACATTGAAATTTATGATCTGAATCTACATTTTCTTTTTTCCAGCCTCCAAAAACTGTAAATCATTTCTACTTATTTCTACATCCCATTTTCACACCCTGCATATATGGTCCTGCGCCGCGCTGTAGATTTATGATGGTAAACTGTGAACATCTGTTCCCTCATAAATCTGTCCAACTGAGGAAGAACATGGCTTCTTCTTCATATGTTATCTCTTTATCTTCAATGGGCTGTTTTATTTCTGCAATCTGCCGTGTTTTTCAAATGATGATTGATGTTCAGCTCTGTTGAGTCAGGATCTCTCCGTCCCTGCTGCTTCACTAACCTCATTTCCCACACTGATCATTTAAAGGGTCACTTAGCTCCAGTCGTATTACTGTAATGTGGGGCCGACATGGAAAAATCTGACATTAGAAACTCTCAAGGCCTCACTGCCAGTCAATGTTTAATACAATCAACTTCCTTCTTGCTCGCAGATACATGAGCAATGCTGCATTTCTCCTGACTTCTACTGGGCTTTTAACCCTAATTAAACATCTTTCTGCAAGTGTACAGCCCCGGCGAGACACGATGCACTGAGACTAACAGCGTCACTTAAAGTTAAGGGTCTTCTGTCCACGTCTAGTTTATGTTTTACCCATTTGTCATGCATGAGTTTTAAATTATACTGCACTTGCCAGTTTTAAAAACCCAGACTTCACACTTTAATTGGAAATTTGCTGCCATTCAGGTTAAAAATGTGCAAGAACAAGTAGCAAGGTGTCGTATTTAAGAGGGATTATTTCCCCAGAGAATTACATTTCTAAAATGAAAAGACTTAATAGAAACTGCAACAAAACCAAATTAAAGCCTCGTGTTAAGTGTGATGGATTACCCCGCTCCGGCAAATACAAAAATGTTGAAGTTGTTTGTCATCATTTACAAGAATAAAAAGCAGCTCACTGTGAAGGGAGGAAAACAAAACCTGTGGAGTGTGTTCACACAAACTAAGAGACGTGTAATTTGCTGACTGAAGACTGAACTCTGAAACTGCAGGAGAGGAAGATGGATACGTAGTGAGGGTGGGACTCAAACGTTGGCATTTTAAGTTTCTGCAAACCACAAATAACATTTGTACGTTTGATACACATCATATTAACTTCTCTGAAGTATTATGAGCTGGCACCACGGCGAGACACCTGCAAAGCTGCACTCCACTGTCTGAGACCAACAATCAGCAACACAGGGTGTTTTAATGAGACATCACTGCGTTTCCCGCCGGGTAATTGTTACCGTGACATTGCTGTGTAACGTGTTGAGATATCGCCGTTTCCTGCTGGGATAACTCCATGAAACAGTGACATCACTGTGTTTCCTGTCAGGACAGCGCCACAAAAATTGGTAGTTTTCTTACCGAGATGTTACTGTGTTTCCTGCCAAGATAATGCCACAACCAGCAGCTGTTTTCTTACATGACATTGCTCTGTTTCCTGCAGGGATAGCTCCATGAAAAATCCACGACAATCAGTTGGGTTTTTACATACACGTTGCTGTGTTTGTAGCCGATTGTGCCACAAAAAGCAGCTAATTTTTTTACAAAGACAATGCTGCATTTCCTGCCGGGATGGTGCTTTGAAAAGGGGTCGTTTTTTAACCAAGACAGCGCTGTGCTTTTGGTGGTACCATCAAAAACTGGGAATTTGATAGGGGCGGGAATCACCAGAAGATCCACAATACGATATTATCACGATACTTAAGTCACGATACACTATTATTGTGATTACAAATATGTTGCAACAAAAAATATATTGTGATTTATTACCTTTTTCAACTGTAAATTTTGGCCCCAAAGGAAAACTTCATCAAGTTCTGTTTTATCTAATAAGATAAAGTTTTCAGTCAGTTGATCTCACATCAGCCGTTTTGTTGTTGTTTTTTGCAGCTGCAATATGTATCGAGGTTAGAGCTTAGATTGGGCCCAAAAAATCCAGCCTGACCCCACCCGTGCCCATGCATGTTCTGTCCGAGCCCATCCCATCCCTTTAACTGTAATTATGAGCCTGAGCCCAGTTTAAACCCGACATTTTTTCTTAAGGATACGAACGTCGACATTGAAGGCTGACTCTCGTCTTTCTTTCCATAGCAAGCCTTCGTCATGTGACTCTTAAGTGTTGAGGTCCCCGTCTATTGGCTGTCATATACCAGCATCGTGCTGCAATTGGTACACTCGACGAAGCCAACACACACATTGTCACCGTCGACAACTCACATGTGCGCGGCCAGTGGCGCCATCAAGGTGTGATAAGTGGTTGGTTCCATAGCAGGTCTATTATGAGGAGCCCGACCCGTCCGAGCCCGAGGATAGTGGCGGGAAATTACAGCCCATGGGTCACCTAATCTAGGTGACTAAAAAAGCAACTGATTATAGTATTCTAGTAGGATACCTGGTGTGTATGTGTGTTTACTTGTAATGTTACTCAATGCATAGCCTCGCGTCACCAGAGCCTGGTTTCTATTCACTCTGAATTTTGTCTGGATTCTGGTTCCAGTCTAGAGAGCGGATCCAGAATTCGCCAAATTCACCAAAGTAAAACATTAAATTCTGGCGCACCATCGATTTGCAGTGATGAGGGGTGTAAGAAAATTGATTAACTTAATGGCTTGGGGCTTTTCTTGTAAATTATATTCTTTAAATTAAAAAGTTTCACCGCATTTTTATTAGCTTGGTGCTTTTATTTTGACGGAAAGGCGCATCCATCGAATTCCGGATCCTGTCTCACTCGCCCTGGTTCCAGTTCCTTACCAAAACGGCACTTACGGCCCCAGACTGCTCAATGCATGAGTTGATGACGTGAATCCATCAGCACACCTTAAATTTCACTGTGACAACTTTGACCATCACTTTAGTTTTTATATGACACACACTTTTAGTAATGACTTTAAAAATATAGATTAATTTGGAGCGGATTATGTGAAGGTCATATATTCTAATCCTCACTTCCTGTGGGCTACAGCAACACTAAACCCCTGAGCTTGCCTGAGAAGGACTAAATGCACAAAGCTGCTATTTTTAAATATCCCATGGAGAGAGACTCTCACTGCAGCCTGTTCTATTTTGTTCTGAAAATGTGGGCGTGCAGCCTCGTTCTGTGGACGATAAACCAGGTGCAGACTTCCATCTGTGTCACCGCTGATGAGGAAATACAGCGAGTGCTGGACGGAGCAGTGAGTGACAACAACCCCGCCCACATTTAAGAGGACTGTCTGAACAGACCCAGGGTCTAGGTACCATGTCTGAAGGCTTACTGCTGGTTCCAAAGGTGCTGGACTGAAAGGGTTTGGTGGAGACGAGGCTTACAGTAGAAGCTAGCTTCTGTATTCCAGAGGATTTCTCTGTTCGACAAGACAGCACTTACATAAACTCAAACTGCTGCGAGACGAAAGACGTGGGAGAGGTATAACACAGTTGTCTTGTCTCATTATTGTTAACATAACAGATTCAGAAAGTGACAGCTCATTTATTTATAATACTAAATCTATCTGAAATTCTATCGTCCATTCATATCACCACTGGCAGGCAGCTACTGTTTACCACACTGCCACCCAGTGGTTTCCCAGAGCGCCATCGTAATCATAAAGCCTCCAGAATAATATACATATATATTTTAATTGGCCGCTGTTCCCCTTTAAAGGAAGGCAAAGATTTATTTTTATGTTATCTGAAGTTTAATTGATCCAAAGAGCCAGGAGGTTATATGTCACTGCAGAGCTGCACATTATTGATATGATATTCTCAGTATGTCCTGTATGAAATATGAGCTGAGCTGTAAGTGATATTTAAGTATATGTGTCGCACCATATGGGCGGTGTGTGTTTATTCTGTCTGTGCTGGACGTGTGTGACAGTATTGGCACACGCCCGTCCTCCTGTGCCTATAGTGGTATACTGCATTGATTGAGAGCAGCAGGTTGACATGTGTGAGGGGACACTGGATGAGGGGGAATATGGACATGTGACACTGCAGGAATCAGCAGCCAGGAGATTGACTAATCAACCCTGAATAGCTGGATATAAACAGGAGCATCTGCACAGGAGGACATGGAGACAGATGGAAAGGCGAGCAGGCGAACAGAGGAATCATATCACACCTAGACGTTGGCAGACTCGTAGCGTAGACGAGCAGACTGGTTGGAGGTTTTTCAGTTATTTTAGAATTCCTATAAATATAACTCTCTTTTCAAACTGTCTTTTTTCCATTAAAGAAGTTTGATTTGTAACAGCCAAATGGGTAACCTTCAGTTTTTTCAGTATAAAGTAAAAGTTTTACTGAGTCTGGTGACCAGTGTTTGTACATCTGACTGGTGGGGAGGTCAGCTTCAATTTATGTTGCTTGCAACCAGTATTGCCAGGTGGGAAATGTAGGATTATCGTACCAGAGACTCAAAATTATCGTATTTTGAGGGAAATTATCGCACATCTGTCATAACCAAAATAACAACCCTACTGATGCGCTACAGGCAAATATAGTCACTCTAGTGTTTACTTTTTTTTCC
>NC_065523.1:38597301-38606714 GCF_006386435.1 Epinephelus moara
TTAAAGGGATAGTGCACCCAAAAATGAATATTCAGCCATTATCTACTCACCCATATGCCGAGGGAGGCTCAGGTGAAGTTTTAGAGTCCTCACATCACTTGCAGAGATCCAAGGGGAGAGGAGGTAGCAACACAACTCCACCTAATGGAGGCTGACGGCGCCCCAGATTCAAACGTCCAAAAACACATAATTGAAACCACAAAATATCTCCATACTGCTCGTCCGTAGTGATCCAAGTGTCCTGAAGCCCCGACATAGCCCCGACTTTAAAGTGGATCAAATTGCAGAGAGCAGCTGTCCCTGTGCAATTCCTTCACCCACAGCCCTCTGATAGTTAATTTAGCAAGTGTACAGGTAAGACATTAGAGAGAAACCTGCCTTGCACTGTCTTACTACTCTTTTGTTCTAGTTGTGTGAACATGCAGAAACATAGGGTGCATACCTAAATCCAATCTGATGCTCTTCAGAAACAGGACATTCTATTTCTACATTCATTAACGCACCATTAAGTTAATCATACAATGACTCTGCTTGGTGCTCTGAGTGTGGTGTGCTGAAAAAACAAACTGTACATTCCAGCAGCGCTCCAAGTTCACCAACTGTACAGTTTGTGCCAAAGTGCACTCCGGTACTCAGAGTATTTCTGAACGCATCCACAGTGCCGAACGCCCACCCTCTGGTCTCCACTGGTTAGCTAATGTTAGCCTTAGCCGCTCTGCACTGCGCACCACCCAGGTTGGATGGGAGGCAGCTGGCGCCGCTACTCAGTCATGATTATCCAACACAATCTCATCTCAACTTCAATCGTACAGCCGCAAAAGGTATCTTTTTGTTTACCGCCTTCGCCCGTCCCTCACACCACACAGTACTGTCATGCTCGTTCACACCCTGGTTACATCCCGTACTGATCACTGTAACTTGCTTCTTTTTCCCTCTCAAGTCCATCCAGACCTCTGCCTCTCGCCCCATCATCTCTGGAACTCCCTCCCACCAGACATTCATAACATCAACTCTCTTTCCACTTTTAAATCCCATCTCAAAACTCTTCATTAAATCATAACACTGTTTGCAGTCGTTTCACTGTGTAGCTTCAGTGGTTTGAGGCATGGCAGTGATGTCCTTTGACACTATGATCTTCCAAACTTTATACCTGCTGTATGCTCTGTATGTGCTGCTCTTCACTTTGATTCGGGGATGTTGGACCTCCTGTAAACTTCATGCTCATATCATATTTATCACTGTATTGGCAGCTGTATTTAGCTGATAAGCACCAGGATTTAAATTCTGGCATTTAACCCATGACCCATGCATTGCAACCTGCACAAAACAGCAGCAGTTTACCTTCCCTGCATATCAGGTTTGATCCAAAAATGGCTGTCCCACCTTCTGCATCAAGCAGAATTTGAAGCCAGGACCAGTCTGACTGCACTGGGTGCATACTGCACCTGATAGTCTTGATGAAGCAGTCTTGATTTACTGTATAGCAGTCCCTCTATAGGGAGACAGCTGGCAGCAAGGCCTCAGATCACGCTGACATACTGGAATCAGGCCAGCCAAGGACTCTATGTCCCACAGAAGTTTCACTGAACATACCTGCAGGCAGGCCAAAGGCATGAAGACATGAGACAAGAAAGAACGGCCCGAGTGCTGAGAGGATGAGAGGGGATGGAGAGACACTGAGGGATGACAAGCTGAGAGGAAAAAAGAAAGAGCTAGATCTGCAGAATAGATGAAGAAGAGTGTGTGAGAGCATCGTAGCGTCTTCTGTCCACGCTCAGTATCAGTGCGCTCGTAGTCCCAGTGTAAACATGGAGGAGTGTTTGTGCTGTGCTGGTTCTTTGAACTGAGTGACTCCACAGACAGACAGGAGGCAGACGACAGGTTAGCAAAAGGTCAACAACATATTCCATGTCCTCAAACGACACCTTGTGTATGATGCCTAAAACTAAATGAGTGCACTGTAGGTACAGAACATTACACTGCGAGGGGCCTCTGTGCGCGCTCAGTCTGCTGATCAGACTGGACAACAGCCGCCTGTTTCATCTATTTAAATACTTTCAAAACTAAATATTAACAAACACTGCCTTTAATGGCAGTGTCCTGTGAGGAGGATTCTTAAAAAAATATGAGGTACAATTTTTTTTTTGTATACGTTAAGATCACAACTACGGTTGGCAGGTGTAGTTCGGTAGAGAGAAAATAGTTCCCACATGAAACTGCTAACAACAACCTCTGTGGATTATCTTGAGTAATGTCATTGATGTTGAGCTTTTCAAATGTGTTTTTTGGTGCTTCAAGCACCACAGGCAGAGTGCCATCTGGTTCCATTATGCCAGAGAGAAGGCAGACATCTCTACGGCTGATATCTGCAACACTTGTTAGGGGAGCACAGGGAAACTACTAACACTGGGTAAACTGTAACAAAGACTTTTTAGGTGGTTAAACAGGGTCGATCCGATCATGCCTCTGGCCAGTTGATCACAATACCACCGAACAGTGTCCCCTGAAAGTCTACAGAGATTGGACGTGTTCTAGCAGTCCAATGCATCAAAACATTGTTTTCTAGTTGGAGCCGCGCCTCGTTTTCAAACTGTATGGTTTGACTAAAATGAACAATGACAGCAATATAGTCCACGATGAGCAGCGCTAAAATCAACCTGCGTAGTTGTCCCTCCATTGTGACATTAGAAAGTGTCACATTTATCTTGCAAGTGTACTCTTCTTCAACGTTTGCTTTACTTCCTGGATTTTTCCCACATGGAAATTCTGACCAATCAAGAGCAGCTTTCTCACACAAGGCATTTGATCTGGTCCGCTTGTAAATGCTGCCGTGAGAACACGAACCAACTCTAGGCAATTATACAACTTTGGAACAACATGAGTCCCTGATTCAGACCAAAGGAGACCACTCTAGGGCTGACAGCAGCCTAACAGATGGATGGTGTCTAACCTGCAGGTTTATTTGTAGAAATAGTGAAAAGACAAAACCAAGATAGTTCTGTTGACTTTGACTGAAGCATATGATACATCAGGGTTAATTTAAATGGAGTCTGGTGGGTTTGGTGATGACAATTTCAAGGCTGTTTCTGATTAAACAAAAAGAATCTTGCTCTTTAACACAAAGCTCTATCTCTGTAGGGATCCTTTCCAGAATGCTGTCAGACACTTGCAGACAATCTGAGCCTGTCAGTGACAAAAACAGGGATTGCATTGCAGACAGTTTTGCCACTGCCGGCTGCAGCGCTCTCTTTCAATACTTGACCAAATGTTGTTCCTATCAGTCACTTAGACACAAAAACATGAGAAAACAGAGCTCAGGTTAAAAAACTAAAGACGTTTCCCTTTAATGTTTCACAACTCAGAAAGATTCTACAAACAGTCGAATAATGTGGCCGACACACTGTATGTGTAAAGACCCTGAATATCTCTCTCTGAAGTAAATTCCATGACTTTCACAGTTCAAATAAATCCATTTCCTCTCACCTTATCTGTCAGAAGATACTGGATGTTTTAAGAAAAAAGATGGTAGTAAACTCAGCTGTGATTAAGGACACTGACCTCCATCCTGCTGCAGCAGAAAACTGAACTGTTCTTTGTGTTATATGTTGTCGCAGGCTTCGCATTGCTACAGACTCTTCACCCTTATTTACTCTACAACTGGTGCTGCTGACGATCCAGCCAGGGTTTATTTAAAGACTAATAAGAATTTATAGTTTGTTCACTTCAACAGTTTACAGCTGCCACTCACACATTGGCTCTACATCAACGGTATTGATAAGCTCATTCAGTCCAGCTCGTCTATTAATGTGGAGTTTTCATGGACGTACTGATCAGTGCTGGGATTACTCTGTCGAAGTGTTCACAGTGATCTGGGCCTCAGTGTGCAGACTGAGTTTTCTTGTTTTGTGGTGCAGTTGGGAATAAATGGAAATGAGGCCAGTCAGAGTCCAAATCTCAATCCAGTGGAGATTTTGTGGCTAGACGTGAAGAAGGCGACAGAGCTTGAAGAACAGGGAAAAACTACTTTGACTTAGTGTTGCAAGACAATAAAAGACAAAACTGGGTGAATATGTTTTATAGGTACTGCAACATCAATAGTCCACATCACACTGTGTCAATGTCAAGCAAAATATTTGGCAGGCCACAAAAGTCCTTGACCCAACTCTCGAGGAGGAGAGCAAGGAGTATCTTAGCAGATAGCTCCCATTTGCACTGTCATTATACGTCCATTAAAAGTGTTTGTTTTGTCACTGACAGGCTCAGACTGTTATTCCAAGTGTCTGACAACAGAATGCGCCTTTTTCGGGGCAATGGGGGGCGTGAGCAAGTAACAAAACGTGTAGCTCAGCGTGTGACGTAAACAGTGACGTGGGAGGGAAGCCGCGGCTGGTCAGTCCTTCGGCGATTCTCTCATAAGTCGGCCCGTTCTTCATCGTCCCCGTCATCTGATGGTTAATGGCCTCTTCGTTTGCGAGGACAAGGAGGGCGCGCAATTCCTTGTCTCCCCAGTTGCTCATCTTTACAGTGTTTGTCAGGTTTGTGTTTCCCTCTTGCTACTAGCTGCTCGCTAATTCCTGCTATCAGCTGTTTCCTGTTTATCCACCGCCAGTGGCTCGCACGTGCGGCGTCATCAACAGCTCCTCCCACAAGTCATCAACAGCCCCTCCCGTTGCGGAAGGCCGCCTCGGTCTGTTTAAACCAAAAAGGTTCCACCAATATGTCTACCCTACGAGGCAGAAAATTGGGCACCTCGGATCAACTCGCCAATCCGGCTCTGTGTGTCTAAACGCTCGCAGCTTGCCGGCAAAATGACCCAACATTTGCCGAAAATCTGGCAGTGTAAAAGGGGCTAGTGAAATGCAGTAATTCTAAGGGAGCATACTGCTGAATAATAGTAATCTGTGAAGTTACAGTTAAAGACAGTAATTTTACAGGAACTTACTGTTATATCACAGTAATGTAATCAGCTTTAACTGTGAGGTCACAACTAAATATAGCAGTTTACGGTAGAATACTGCTAAATCACAGTAATAAGCAGGTATAACTAAAGTGAAATCACAGTATACAGCTGTCATTTCACAGTAATTTACTGTGAAAGTGATGCAACTTGAGTGATGGTTCAAAAAACACACATAGATAATGTAATAATTGGGCACGGATGATTCATTGGGCTACTGGCTGATAAGACAAACCTGACCTCGGTGTGGATCTTGTATTTCATTATTTACATGTAATTAGTGACGATCATCTCTGTGTTATATTCTCACTTCACTGAGTTTAATGTTAAGTGACAGTAAAACATGAGCAAACGACATGGCAGAAAGAGTCCTGAGAGAAATAAAAATCACAGGCATGTGTTTTAATATGCATTTAAAACCTGAACGAGCACAAACATCTATACTGCATAAATTAAATTAGATGGATTCAAACTGGCTTACAGCAGGAGGAGGATACACTGTTAAAACCCGGCAGCTTCTGTTCCGTGATGTCAACCTCCAAAAGAGCAGAAAACTGTACATACTGTAAGTTCTCTTTTGCATTATGTATAATTAATGTTTGAAGGCAGAAACACTGGTACAATGAGGCAGATGTTTACAGACACAGCTGTTGTATGCAATGGTCCAATGGTCAAGTGATACAGTGCAAAAAAAAAAAAAAGCCGCCCACGCTTAAGTTTGCAGGAGCAAAAAAAACAAAACTGCCTTTTTCATGAGGCTGACCTATTTTAAAGCAAAGTGATATCATGCATGTTTTAACAGATATGTTCTGGTCAAGACGCAGGAGGGAGGAACAAGCGAGGGAGCGCTAATTAAAAGATTCCAAATTGCCCTGCGCTCAACTACCAATTAAATAGGTAATGAAGCCGGCTTCATTATAAAAGTACAACCCAAGGAAAAGAAAATGACGCAGGCGCCGGCACTGCTGCAAAACAACAGAGAGCTGCAGTGGTGTGTTCAGGGTCCTGACGGACGTTCAGTTGTGATGTGGTGATGAAACTATGGAAAGCTCTTAAGCAGCGTTGTTTTCTCTTCATATTGTTGGTGGAGGTATTTTAGGAACTCTGCCTGGTTTGTGTCCCTGCACGGATTTCACCAGCCAACACAGTGGTTGACTTCCCACGCCTGCTCACTGACCACTGCAGTGGAATGAATGAGAAAGAGTTTATTTAAATGGCCGATGTCCATTTGAGTGTCACTGACTGAGATGTAGTGAACTGTAACGATGTTGTTTTATCATGCTGTGATGGCGAACATGTCACGTTACGTTATTTCACCTTGGTTTGGTAATTTATCAGTTAAGTTACAACTTGGGGTGAGCGGTATATAGATTATACTTGATGCATCGTGGCTTGCTTCCCATGGGATATATGAAATGGCTAATTCGCTAACATTAAGTGTAAAATGTCACGTCATTTTTTTTTAGCCACCGGGATGAGACTGTGTTTCGGCGTCTCACACACCGTGCCACCCATCCAGATCACTTTCTCCTGAGCAGGCAAGGTGTGTTTCTCATCTGCCGGGCTCAAGACCGCTACTATCTGGTTGCATTTTGCTACCGTGGAGCACCACTGCAACGAGCAAACTCATCACATTTAACAGTGCCGCGGTAACAGTTTAACTTAATGAGACTACCTATAGCTTAAGCAGCAGATGCGTGTGTCTTTGTACCTGCAGGGCTCCAGACCAGGACTATTTAGTCACATTTTGCGACCATGGAGCACCACTGCCACATGCAAATATCATTAATATATGGACTGAAGAGCTGATGGTTTGTTTCCAGCTAACAGTGAGCAAATCGCTAAGTTTAATGGCGCCGTGGCAACAGTTTAAAAGGTTCACCATACTTTCTTTAACTTTATTATGACAGAAGCTACTTAATTTCACTTTATTGTGACTGTAGTTTATTTAATAATTTTGTATTTTAGTGATCTACAGTACTTAAGAGGACATTTCAAAATATTTAGTTTTATATTCTATGTCGTGACAGTCTTAAGATATTGCCCAGACCTAGTTGAAACATAGAATGAAAAAAAAAGATGGACAAATAACAGCTCCCCAAAGGTGAAACAAAAACATCTCGATCGCCCCCTGGTGGCTGGATGCAGTATGGGACATTTAATTAGTTGTTTGATGCTCTAAAAAGGGGATTTAATGTCATGATTGACAGCTGTGTGTACTGATCTATGTGCTTGCTATCAATGGTGCTGCTCACGATTGGTCGGACAGGTGTTTCGGCAGTTTGGGACACCGTTTACATGAGCAGGAAAGAGGGGTTAACCCAGGGACAGCAGAGGTGCAGCGTGAATCGCCCTGTGCTTAAGGCAACCCCAGGTTAACAGCGTGTGTGTGAAGTGGGGCTAACTTAGCCGAGGGCTAACCTTAAATATGCAGAATATGCAGTGTGAAAAGTGCTTCACTGTGGTGCCAACGGGAGGTCACACCACCAACCTGTGACTGTTTCCACACAGCATCAGAGCCTGTTCTTTAAAGTTAAAAGACATCTCTTGTTGACAGTCACTTTGGCTCTGTGGAAATGTGCTCGTTCACCTCGTCGTTGAGTTTTGATTGATGCCAACATCAGTGAATTTAATGATCAATGCATTAAATGTAATTACTGCTGAGTGAAGACGAACCCGAACACTCTGACACACCTGCACTCATTCATATGCAACATCACACAAAAAGCAAACAACTAAAAATATAAAACTACAGCTGACTGCAAAGCGCTCGTGGGTGTTCATGTTTTATTCATTCAAAAAAAGATTTCTGAGGGAAGAGTGTTTCTCATCTTCCCCGTGGACAGATACTGTACGTCTTCTTCCTCTGCTTTATATCACTGTGATTTTTCGGGTGGAAAAATCCTCAGTGAACCCAGAATGCACTCAGTGGCACCAACACACATCTCCTTCTCCACACGTTCACACACACACACACACACTCTCTCAGCATGATTGCAGCAATAGTCTCAGGGAGCCCGATGATGACTCATTCAATGCTCCAATTTCATGTATGTGCACACAGACGCACACAACGAGATAATGAGATCTCATCCAGCTCCTGTTGGCCCCGTATGCCCTCTAATGCGGCAGCAGAACAACTGGGCCACTTAGCAATATACGTGACCACATACACACACTCGAGCGAGCCGTCTGATTGGTCCAAGTAGGTCAGCTCTTCCTAAACATGACTGGGCCACAGAGACGCACACACACACAGAAACACAAGTGCTGGCACACGAACGAGCTGGCGATCTGATTGGCTGTTGTGGGCTGTGCGTTCTGTACATCACTGCGTATCTGAGCCACAGGTGCCTGGGGAAGGGTGTGCGTTGCCGTAGCAACACGAAGCAGAGGGCGGGAATAAGTTATGGCGCTGTGATGTGAGGAGACTATCAATGATGGAGGGTAATACATGTGCAACTCCCTCTGACTGACTGAGGGAGGGATGGAGGGAGAGGACAGAGGGTGTCTGAGGTAAGACATTTATGTCGGAGGAGACACATCCATCTTTGTCTCTCTCTGTCCTTCCTCCCACATCATTCTCTCTGTTTCCCAGTCGCTCCCTCCTCCCACCTCTCCTTCTATTACTCCTCACACTCTCCCTGTGCACTGTCTCTCCCTCGTCTTCCCACTTTGTCAAATAAAGAACAGCGTGTGACCAAACTCCCGGATTACATCAGTGGATTACAGCGAGCAGAGTTAATATGCAGCAGCAGTGCCGAGCATCAACAATCGTCCTGTTAAAGCTGCTCCACAGTTACAGTAACTGACGATGATTTTGGACTCGTTTATGTCCGCTGTGGAACGCCCTGATGTTCCCGCTGAAACTCCACGCCTCCTCCTGCAAGACAAACTAGAATATTCCAGAACAGTCCCAGTTTCTTTCCTGAGTATTCCAAACATGAAGTCCATCACTGATGCAGTTATTGGGGTTTAATGTGAGAGCGATAACTAGATAACAATACAAATCAGATCAGGGCAAAATAACTTCACTCCAATTCTCAGTAGCGTGATGGTGACATCACTACCTCCTCAGTCAAATAGCTTTTCAGTAGTGAAGTTAATTAACTGACTGAGTAGCGCAGAAGCTTTTTCCCCCAGGAAAAGCTCTACCCTAAAACTGAGGGTAAGTCATGTGACTGACGCCAGTGCCACACCAAGGCATATAGATGAGGGAAGCACTTCCTGTATGACATCACATGCTAATCCTTCAGTTTACTCTGCTTGCTGCTTCGCTATTGGCTTTTCTTGGCAAGACCCGCCCTACTCTGCCTCTGATTGGCTTTAAAACAGGAGTCCACAATCAAATTGGTGACATCACAGTAGCTACTAGGGCTGCACCCTGACAGTCGACCACAAAGCTCATTAGTCGGCAAGATTTCATTGGTCGCTTAGTTGCAGGGAAAAAAAAAAA
>NC_065523.1:38606971-38628842 GCF_006386435.1 Epinephelus moara
CTTGTGCTAATAACATTAGCATGTTGTATTTGTGGGGACAATGTGTCCAGATAAAGACAAGTGTTTGTCTGTGAATGCTGCGAGTTATAGTGAAGCTGATTTGTGTACTTGTGTTTGAAACTGTCTCTATTAAGCCATGTTTAATGTGTGTTTAATGTGTGTTTAATGTGTGTTTAATGTGTGTTTTGAATCAACTGCACTTCACAGAAACCTCAACGCCAACTAGTGTTTCGGAGGTGGAACTGTTGTGCAGCTGTATATTTTCAAACAGGGGAATAAAATCTCTGTCTTTGCATTTTATTTTGATCACAGTCTGTTTTTATAAAACTGCTTGTGACATCTCGGGCCAATTGTGTAGAAAACACTGAGATATAAATTCGTGTATCACCAGTCAGCCTGTGAATACTCAGATATGAGTTTTTGTCCATGTCATCCAGCCCTATCTGAACCAAAGCACCAACAGACAGACCGACATCACCATCCCTGAAGCCATGCTGCCTGTGTGGGTAAAAATCTACTGTAATGTGTTCAAAGTTTAAAACCTCAGACCACACTGAACACTTTCTCACCTCTCTGTGGACAGACTGAAGACATGACGTCTATCGTAAGAGATAAAATCTCCAAAACCGTTGACCATAAATGTGGGATATGACTTTTTCAGCAGGCCAAACCTTGTTTACCGCGAACATGCACCAACTGAAGCATGGCGAGATAAGTTTACGTCTCACCCTCAGTTAGGGATGCTTCCAGCTACAAACTTCCCACAGACTTGCATTTCACGCCAAATCTCTTCAGTATGAGGTTTCTTTGCAAAGACGTGTTTCTGCAGCGCTTAATGACCTTTACTGCAAAGCACTCTTTCCATCTCTCTTAATCTCCTGTCTGTCTCCACTCTGTATCATCTAATAAGGCAGAAATGCCATTTAAATGCCAGTTATGATGCAAAGAACTGAAAAGATAAGAGATGAAAAACAGGAAAACTTTTTTTCTTGTATTCATTCGAGTACAATAACAAGAGATGAGAGCAAGAGAAGAAGTGGACGAGCCTGCGGAGCCTCTTGTTACTGAGGGGAGGGACAGTGTGAGCAAAGCATGCTGGTAAACAAAATAAAAAGGGAACTCACCGCTGCATTCTTCACGGATCTCCGTGTTTACTCTTCTAACTTTCCAAGGCTCATAGTGCGCTGAGTTAAATCTGCCTGGGACTTCTTTATTCTGTGCGACTTCCCTCCAGAGTCAGAAAAGCCGCTGAGGCTCCCCAGAGCTTGTGCCGCTCCGTGGGTAGCTTTACTTCTCTGGAGGCGTCACAGGGTGAAGCTCAAGGCAGGGGGTGCTTCTGAGTCTCTTCTGTGATCTCCGAAGGCCTCTTGGGCAATTGCTGATTTATGCTACTGCTTAGATGGGGAGGCGTGTGTATGATGTGACTTTGCTGAGAAGCATATGAAATGAAGATGCCTGCCAGGCAGGACTCCTGAGTCTCTCTCTGCTTCTCTGGAGGCCTCCCTGGCTACTGTTGCTATACTCCTGCCTCTAAGGCAAATGGAAGATGCTGAAGTGAGTCGTCTACTGGGTAGATTGAAGCACCAGGCTGGTGAGCATGTGTTTCCTGCTGTGTGTGGACTGAAGCACCAGGATAGTGAACGCTGTTGTTGAAAAGTTCCCTTCAGTAGAAGTCCTTGAGAGTCTGCTGAGGTATATAGTTTCCTGCCAGGTTTATTGTACAGAGGGTGTGTGAGGCTATTGTGAGTGTGTAGCTGCCGCTCTGGCAATATGACACTTTACTTGCGGTAATAACGAGCCCGAGCTCCAGGCTACAAGTGTGGATCAGTACGATTTAGGCAGTGAGCAGGTCTGAGCTGGCAGGTGGTAAGAGGTCCAAGGTCATTGCTGGTCGTCACGGTTGCAGTGAAGAGAGCTTCAGAGGCAATACAGGTTGTCATGGTAACAGCAGCGAGAGGTCACAGGTGTGTTTTTGCTCTGTGTTCCAGTCACTGGGTTGGCTGTTTCGGTGGAGGAGGTAGGCAGTGGGAGAGAATCCCTGAGGTAAATGGAGAAATGTTGCACGAAGAGAAGAAGAGGAACGGCTAATAAATTGCTTTCACTTGTTTTGTTTTCTTCCTTTTCTATTTCTGTGGGAGGTAGAGAGCAGAGGAGGTGATCTCTGATTGGATCGGAGGACGAGGAGAGGACGGCGGGAGGTAAAGTAGTGTTGTATCAGTCTCGACTAGATTCTTCTGTCTTATGTCTTTTTTGAGAGAGAATGCTGGTGGTTTTTCCCAGAGTCCATCTGAAGGAGTCGATGCTCCGCTCTGCCTCCTAACATGCACCGGTAGGTGTCATCAGGGGCTTCACCTGCAGGAGACAACACACAGAGACGGGTTAGAATCTGACCACAGCACATTTATTATTAAAAATATCAGGATGTCCTTCATCAGAGAGTCAGTTTGTGATTTTCATGGACAGAATCTTTGATCGAATATTGGAGCTCAATTTGGTGATTTCAAACTCAGCAAGTTCTTCGGATTTAAGCAGGATTTACACTGTGTCACTCTGCAGTTACACCTCCAGAACACTAGTTGGCGGCGGGGTTCTGTGAAGTTTAGTTGGTTCAAAACACACAATAAACACACAATAAACATGGCTTAATAGAGACAACTTCATTATAACTCGCAGCATTTTCCCCACAAATACAACATGCTAACGGTACTAGGATTCCAAAATCCAAAGAACAGAAAGTTTCGGAGTATAATAAAGAGTTTAATGGTGTGTGGACAGTTTTGTTTGCTTTTATCACAACACTACAAAGTTAAAGTACCAAATAATCACCAACAGCCCGGTGAGAAGCCACTTTGAGGCAGCAACATCTTAAACAAATGTTCATTTAGACCTGAAAGATTAGGATTAGACTAAACTATACTGCGGTTGAGATTTGTTTAGTTTTAGGAGCAAAGATGACTGCAAAGGTCAGGGAAAGATCATGGTAGGTTAAATAAAACCAATGTTAACTCTATGTAGGATTCAGGAAGTAAACTGTGTTCTCTGAAGTCAGAGTCACGTCTTGATGGCCCAATTATCCACTGTGATCGTCTCTCCAAGAGGTTCTGCAGCATTATAACGATGTTGCACCTCTGCTTCTGAGAGATAACCGTCATAATTGCACCACCACTAAAGGTCCCTGTCAAAGAACTGGAACTTTTGGTCCCTTGAGGTATTTTAACTAAAGACCAATGCTGTCATGTCTCCAGTGAGGATGCAGTCTCTGAGCTGCACCCAAACTTTCAGAAAAAAATTGGTGCAAAACTTTCATTTTGCACAGCAGCCAAATGTTAATGAAAGATCAAATTTTACCAGCCGCTCAATAAGCTACCATTGTCTTTTTGAGCTGGTGAGTGAATCAGATCTACCAGCCACTTGTGTATTTGTCCAGCATTTGGCTGGTGGGTGGTGCTAATTTTGTACCCTGCTCACAGATCGTCAGATTCTGACCACCAGCGTGCAACTGGACAATCTGCAGCACAGTATGAAGCTGTTGGAAAGAGAGGCAACATCTCTGAGGCTGAAACCATGGCGCTCCGTTGGAAAACATTGTGATGCTCTGTTTGCAATGTGAAACGCCTGCTAACCCATGTCATGGAGCTCAGGTGTCTCGGGGTCTAGGGTGAGATGAAGTGTAAAGGCATGTCTGGTATGCTTGGGTGGTATCACGGTATTCCATGGTCCTTTCAAATCATAACGGTACGATTTTCAAGACCACCAAAATACAGATGTTCTTCTTTCTATTGAACTGATATGGAAATGCTGTATTGAGGTGACGCAGTTCACAGCACAAACCACCAGAGGTCAGTATCTACTGGTGGAGCAAGCAGCTGAGCTAAGAGAGATGGTGACTGCTGGTGGTGGGGATAATGTTACAGGACTACCAAGAAGCCGGCCAGCCACAGTAGAGAGACACAGTGAGGTAAAACCACATGTACAGCCAGATTATTTACACATCTAACTCTGAGAATTAAAGGTTTATTTTGACCAGACCAGAGTTGGTGATTATTGGAACAACGGAAAGACGGTTTCGGTGAGTTTCATCTAGTTTCCGTCCAGTTTGAGCAAAGAGGGTTTTACAATGAGTTCACAAGGCAATTAAGCTCGTCTTAGTTTGGCAAAAGAGAAACTTGAATTCAGGTCATATACCGTGATATACCATAAAGCCCAGTGAAATGCCAGGAAGGTATAAAGGTACGAAAAATAAATAGCACCCAAGCCTAATGTCAAACTGGGAGGAGAACCCCAGGCAGACACAACACATCGAATGGGATTACATATCCAAACTTACCTGGGACCATCAGGTGACCCCAGGAGGATACTTTGCTGACCCTGTTCATTTCCTCGCTTATATAAAAGACTTCAGCGGTCCTGATTGACCGGAGGAGGGTCCCAGGCATTTAAAGCCTCCCTTCATTTTACAAATATTTTTAAGAATAACAGGACCCTACAGAGGTTAAATCTTGGATGTGCAGTTTGTTTTCATCTTCATTGGGTAAAAATCCCATAATAAACTCAGAGCATATTGTAATTCAAGTGAGAACTAGACTTCTGCAGCTCCTCTTGGCTCAGTTTTCAGGCTTTAGAAAATCTCGCCAGTGACAGAATCTTTGGCAAATCACTTCAAAGAGACGGCGTTCCTACTGGCTACTCTACAGATGCAGATGTGCCTGCACGTCCCTTCAGATTGTGAAAGTCTGAATCAACGGAGGAGAATCCTGCAGAGAAAGTTGCTGTTCCAGCATTTGGAACGACTGCCGACACTGGAAAGCAAAGATAGACTGATCAAAAAGAGAGTCTGTGGGTGCTCTCAGCCCTAGAGTGGTCTCCTTTGGTCTGAATCAGGGACTCATGTTGTTCCAAAGTTGTATAATTGCCTAGAGTTGGTTCGTGTTCTCACGGCAGCATTTACAAGAGGACCAGATCAAATGCCTTGTGAGAGAAAGCTGCTCTTGATTGGTCAGAATTTCCATGTGGGAAAAATCCAGGAAGTAAAGCAAACGTTGAAGAAGAGTACACTTGCAAGATAAATGTGACACTTTCTAATGTCACAATGGAGGGACAACTACGCAGGTTGATTTTAGCGCTGCTCATCGTGGACTATATTGCTGTCATTGTTCATTTTAGTCAAACCATACAGTTTGAAAACGAGGCGCGGCTCCAACTAGAAAACAATGTTTTGATGCATTGGATGTGCTGAATGTGCATATTAAGGCAGTACAGGAGGAGGTGCACATTAATAATCCTCCAGGACTGTAACATGCTCATGTTTAACCCAAACAATGTGTCATGTGACTGCAGTTGCTTCACATCCAGGTCGGAACACCTTCTCACCACAAACCAACCGCACCAGAGTTCCTTTGGAACCGGACTGAGACCACCTCTTCAAGAAGGTCTCAGTCCAGTTGTTCTGGTGTGTTCACACCTGCACAATGAACCGCACTGAGGGGGCAAATGAAGTTGAGTTCAACTGAACCGAACCAAACAGGGCAGGTGTGAAAGTACCTTGACACTGAACAAAATAATCCACGTCAATATCAGCAAGAAGTTTCAGAAGTGGAGAGAAGATGTTGCTAATAGTTTAGCCTTCTGCTAACCAGGGCCAAGTGCTCAAAGCTGTGGCTTCAACTTCACTTTTATGTAGCTAACGTTAGCTAGAGCCTTGAACCACAGTGTGTCTTCCGCCTCACTCCCTGCCACTACAGACCACCTCGCCAGGAGTAAAGCCAGCAGCACCTTAGGAGTTGGCCCCTAAATCAACAACCACAGCAACTCAAATCCAGCCAGCACAAACCTCAGCTCCACAGACTCTCCCGCCAAATTAGCAAACTTCCTGCTGCAGCTGTTACACAGGTTGGACCCGGCGCTGCTGCTTGCCACCAGCCTGCAGTGACACCCAGCCATGGGGGTTTGCCCTTGTTGAATTCAAGCCACCAAATAGGAGGTTGGTCTCCTGAGCTGCTGTCGGCTCTCCTCCCGGGAAGGAGTCCACAGTGGCGGGGAGCGAGGTGGAGGGACTGTGGGGTGGCTAGCAGCTAATCCATGTGTCATTAGTGGTCTGATAAACTGAGACAGAGCAGGGCAAGGAGGGGCTGAGAGAATGAGCTGTGTGCACCTGTACAACAAAACAGATTAAATGAATCAATGTATGGGAAACACTGAGTTACTGTCGTCTGGTGGGAGGGGCTTAGGACAGACAGGACAGGGCTGCAGGTTTATGCCATCTCCAGCTATAAATAACTTCCAGTCAACCAGAACTTAAGAGGCCTTTTGGATGAGAGGCGAAACTCGTCCAGGTGCCCTCAATTTAGCCCGTCTAGATTTGCTACCACTTTGAGCCGAACCCAGAAAAAAGACAGATGGAAGTTTAAAAAAACAACAGTTACCAAGCAGCAACACAGGGCAGAGGCATGATGCAATGCATAATGCAAGAGGAGAGGTTGGATGTTAAGAAAGTCGTTTCTATTTTTCTGAGTCATGACAGGGCCGAGGGTTTGTTCTTACCCAGTGTTATTCGGTATTTTTCTCCTGTAATTACGGACACGGCGGTAAGGTTCAGCGCATCAGGAGTGGCGAAGCACTTACTGCGTGGATCACGAAAATACTCCTAATCATAGTTAAGAACATCTGTCAAGCCGCGAAGGCTCTTGGTCGCAATTAGGTGCAGACAAATGGAAGATTTCTTCTGTGCCATGTACGAGTTGTCAAAGACATGCTGGCACAAGAAAAGTGATTCAGACGTGGGAACAAAACTGAAGCAGCAGCGTGCGATGATGTTGTGTTTCTGCATGTCACAGAGGCTCCGCAGCGCTGACAGCAGCCAATAACAAAATGCACAGAGTTCATTCTGAAATAACAAAAGCCACAGTACTTGTTCAGTATGCAAAGCAGCTACTGGGTGGAAAATCTATTGTTGGCAACCCACATTTGAAGGCACACAATGTACAGACACACACACACATTCCCTGTTAATCTTCCTCCATCTGTGCAAGCTGCTCTTGGGTTGGGTCTCTGTCACACACACATACATCTCTTTGTGTGGGTCCTTTCTTATACAGACAAACACGTATGTTCATGCTCAAGACACACACGAACACGCACAAGTGGAGGCTCCACTGCTCTGTTAAGTGGTGGCGACCGATGCTCCATCAGAGTCAAGGTCTGTCCTCCATTTTAAGAACATTTTAGAGACTCACGGTGAGCGTTTTTATCTGAATACGTTCTCTCTGCCTGGCTGAGCTTCGAGCACTCTTAACCCTCAAACTGTAGAACCACTCGTCCATACATCACAGTGGAAAGGACAGGCGGATACAGAAACTCCTACAGTACACTCACACACTCGCTCTCACACACTCCAAAACCTTTTCAATTAAACCAGGAGTGAACTCGACGTCCACCCAGCAGGGGCGGCTTTGCATGGGGGCGGCAAGCTGGTCATTTTCATGCCTCCACACTGGCGATAGCCGTGGCTGGAGGCATTATGTTTTCGGGTTGTGCATCCGTCCGTCCTGTTCTCGTGAATATAATAGTTAAAGAACGCCTTGAGGGATTTTTTCCAAATTTGGCACAAACGTCCACTTTTGGTAGGCGGTCGTTAGTTACTTCACTTTTTTCAGTTATCTTTGCACAAATTATTGATAGTATTTAATAGCGATTGATTTAACATTTAATAGCGAGGTTAGCCCGTTAGCTAGCCTAGCTGGCTACAAAAAACATGGAAAAGCATTGTCAAGTTTATGAGGAGGGCGATCAGCTCTACGGAGCTTTACTGCTCGCTTCTGCACGACGGTGTACGTCAGCCAGTTTGATATTTTGCAGCTCTTCCAAACACCAAGTGTAAAAAACAGTGATAGCAACCTAACGTTAGCCAAACTCTGACTGAATCTCTATGGTCTGGAGTTTGATTTCTCTCCTGCCTCCTTTTTGTACTTTAGATATCTGCTATTTTTTCTTTTGCTTTAAGCCATAAAGGGGTCGTGTTTAATTACTGCTGATGAAAACCTCATGTTTCCTTATTTTGCTGCTTCACAATAAAAGCTTTTACATGATAAAATAATGGGTAGCTTTTACTGGTGAGACTATAGAAAATGAAATGTGCTAACGTGCTAAGTCAACACACACCAAGTCGAGCCGGCACAAGCGTGTAAGAAGGGTGTAAAACATTCACTTCAGTCGCAAAGCAAATTCACATCTTTGCGTCCAAACTTTGGTGAACTTTGACCGGTGACGTCGGTGGCTGTGTGGAGGAGACCATGTGTTTAACCACACGAGAGACGCTGCCTGGCTGCAGTGAATCAGGAGGCATGGAATTTAATATAGTTAAAAATGTACAAATAACAACATATTTAGATGTTTTTATTAGCTATCTGCGTCAGTCACATCACGCACCGCCCACATTCAGCACAAATACCGCCTCCGCAGGCGTTTGTCACTCGCCTACAGTTGGTCATGTGTGACCACGCCATTACACCTGATATTAATATGTGTCTGAAGTGTCCACATGGAGCTCTAACAGAGTTTATTTGGATCCGACACAACAAAACAAAACATTAAAAAAAGACATCAGCCATCCGTACAGCTGCACTACAGTCTGGACCTTAGCTTGCTTTCTGAAGCAGGCGTAGATGTCCTGATCAGTCCTGATCACCTGGAACCATGAAGAGGAAAACAGAGAGTTCTGTTTTGTTCTGCAGCAGCTTTTATTTCAGTGTTTCAGGTTTACTGTCCAGAGCACGATCTGGATCAAGGATGCAGTCAGGACTGTCCTGTGAGAGTACTGCGTCCCTGACCACCTCCGGAGGTGTTTGGCTGATCCAATCACAATCAGTCCTCGATGTGTTCAGGGTGCATTTGTGGTCGAGCACTATCTGATTTTTATCTGATCACCCGTAACGCATTTTAATGCAAGGTGTAACGTGGATTTTTGTAGTCCTTTTGTATCTCTGCGCAGTTCTTTTCTACCTCTCTTTGGTGGTTTTGTGTCTGTGTGTGGTCACTTAGCATCACTTTATGGTCATCTTATGTTTCTTGGTATTTATTTTGTGTCCCTTTGAGGTTGTCTGCAGCACTTTAGGTTTTTATTTGTGTTTTACCTAGGGAACATCTGCTAGGGACAACAGATGGAAATTAGCCAATGGCTACAATCTGGCATGTATACGTCATTGTATTACTTGTATGGTGATGTTAATTAACTTGCACTGTCCCTTTCAAATAATAATAAACTAATAAACTAATAAACTAACTTTACGGTCTGTCTGTGTGTCTTTGTGGCCATTTTGTGCCTGTGTTTGATTATTTTGTGTCTCTGTGGGTGTTTTGCATCACTTTATGTTTTTTTGTGTTTTTGTGGTCATATTATATCACTTTATGGTCATCTAATGACTTGTGGTTGTTTTGTGTGTTTATGTGATCATTTATCATCACTTTATGATCATTTTGTGTCTCTTTGTTTGTTTTGTGTCTCTTTTTGTTTGTTTTGTGTCTCCTTTTGTTTGTTTTGTGTCTTTTTTGTGTGTTATGTGTCTCTTTTTGGTTGTTTTGTGTCTCTTTGTTTGTTTTGTGTCTCTTTATGGTTGTTTTGCATCACTTTATGGTCATTTTGTGTGTTAATGTGGTTTTACATCACTTGACACACTTTATGGTCAGTTTATGTCTCTTTTTTTCCGTCTCTGTGGCCGCTCTGTATCTGTGTGTGGTCATACGCCATCACTTCATAGTCATTTTATGTCTTTTTGTGGTGTTTGGTGTGTTGATGTGGTTGTTCTCCATCACTTTATGGTCTGTCTGTCTCGTTTGTTTTTCATTTTGCATCTCTTTGTGGTTTTGTTTGTGTGTGGTTGTTTTATGCCTGTTTTTGATTGATTCAAATCACTTTGTGGTTTTTGGTTGATAGACTTTCCAAAAGAGTCAATTCATATGGACGTGGTTCTGTTCCAGGGTCCCCTGGGCCTGTACCACGCAGGTCTGTTCAGTAATTCATCCATAATAATTAACTAATAAGCACCTTGCAACTTTGGTCAGAAGGCCACCAGCAGGGGCCAATCAGATTCCAGGCGGGGGGTTGTTCCACCACAGAGGAGCAAACACACACAAACTCTGACTCTTATACATCGTGTCAGCTTGGTAACTGTTCTGTGATGAGTTGAAGTTCACACACACACACACACACACACACACACACACACACACACACACACCTACACCTGTCTCCTCCTTCTTCTCTTTTTGCTTCAGATTGTGGCCAAAAAAAAAAAAAACCTACAGAAAACACGGGAGCAGGAGTCTGTTCTGAACACACAGGAGCCTCCAGGCAAACAAATGAGACCTCAGCAGAGGGGCTAATTAACCGGCTGCAGGAAACGCCAAATTAAAGAGACATCAAGATTAATCTCATGAAGGAAGATGGAGTGAGGGGGAGCGGGGATGAGAGGAAAGAACCATTTTGTATAATATGCATCATCCTGTAAGCAGCAAGAAGACATCCTTCCCTCCCCCACCTGCTCCACTGACAGATGTACAGTACCGGCTGCTATCAGTAGTTTACCAGAAATACAGTACGAGTGTCAGAATAAAAAGAGTTCTCGCGCTGATGGCTGGTTTCCTGCCAAACTGGCTGTGAACGTGAAAAAAGGAAAATCCGACGCCAGGACGAACGACCACTTGGCTGCTGGAAAGTGAGAAAAGGAGATAGATGAAAAAGAGAGGACGGACGGGGAGGAGCTGACCTGGCGGCTCGGCGGCCCGACAGACGTGTAATATAAATGATCCGGGGCCCAAATTCAAACTGATTATGCTTCAAATATTTCCTTTGTGTCGTTAATGAAGACATTAAACGATAAGGCCGACAATTTTCTCTTTTTTATTCCAACTGCAAAAAAAAAATCATGAAAGCTGAAAGGCAAATTGATCTTAATAACAAGTACTGTCTGAGGAATATTGTCCCTCTGTGCCACACAGCTGCACTGTTGTCCAGAAACTATTAAAACACATCAAAGAGCTGCACGGTGCAGCGGGTCAACACGGGCTTTAGGGGAAGGCAACAGAAATGAAATCCTATATCCCAGTAAATGTAATCTTATAGCACAGTGCAGCTGTTTATAGAGCTGTTATACTTCTTTTAAAGGAAAAAGCCTCGTTCACAAAGATGTACAGGATCAAATGTCTCGTTACTGTGGAGTGAACAGTTTGGCAACATATCTGATGGCAGACAAATGTCTATGATCTTCATATCGTCACATCCCCCACCCTCCAACATGCATTATATCTTGGGTGGGTCCCACATACATCACCCTGCTGCTGTTTCAGGAGTTTTGGACGTTAGAGCCAAAACAACGTGTTGATTAATCAGTCCACACAGGATGAATCACGAGCACTGCTCACTGTATTGTGCAAAAACAGACCCCCATCTGCATTTTAAAGGATTAATCGAGACAAAAACACACACAAGAATATGTGAAATAACTGGACTTTTAAAAACGTCTTTCTCTCTGGTCTCCTGCAGACGATGGAGAGCTGAAGGGCTCCAAACGTCTGTTTTGAGGTTTGTATCAATAAGTTTTAAAAGGTAAAAATAAACGTCATAATGCGTCAAATGTTCCTTAAGACAACAGAAAATGTCCTGTTAGCAAGAACATTTCTGAAGTCTTAAGACACTCAGAGCATTAAAGCTTCCATGCTGTTGGTTGGTGTCAACATACCCGCCCCTTTCTGATGCAGAGACTGCGTTGGCCAATGTGGGCTCCTGTTAGCGAGTACGTTTTGGCCACGTACCAATCAGCTGTCTTCTATGCAACTTCAGTTTAGTGTGTGGGACAGTCCATTTTCTGCCACTAGTGGTTCACATTCATACCGCATGGTGCAAAGTGTCTCGTACTTCAGCAGCATTTAAAATCCAACATGGCTCTTAATGCAATATACTGTATATATATTTTTGTATTTTATATAACCCATTTTTAACCAGGTTAGTCCCACTGAGATCAGTGATCTCCTTTTCAAGGGAGACCTGGCCAAGACGTCAGCATAAAAATTACAACACAACAATGAACAGCAAGGACATAAAAAACACAAACATAAATGATACTCACTAAGATATAAATGATTTAAATACCTAAAGGCATCGACAAGTACCAACCGATTCATTCAGCATTGTACTTATGAGACTTTTAAAACCAGACATAGGGACCAAAACCCTCAGTTTCAATCCATCCCAACAATACATTTTTGGGGACAATGACAATACTTAACAGGAAATTGTGCTAAATTTGGACTGTTTTCTGAGTGTTTTCCATTTTTAAACTAGTCGACTAGTCTTAATTAAAATTTTCGTTTGGTCGACAGGGAAATTAGTCGCCAGGAACGTCCCTGATCGTAACGCGTATTTGACGCATTAAGACGTTCAATTTTTACCTGTAAAGACAAATTTGACTTATTACTAAAACACATTCTCACTCCGACCTCACCACATATCAACGTTTGGTTGTGGACTTTCCACGCTGAGATATGACATGGAAGGTAACCCGAGTGCATTGGTCAGTCCCTCCCTCCTTCTTTAGTTTTATTTAATCAGATTCAAAACATGGACTCCAAACACGTTGCAAAACACGCATTTAAACAGTGTAAATTCTTATGTCAAGCGTTTCTCCATACTGCAATGCCATTAGCGCATTTGATGACGTGTCTGAAAAACGCAGAAATCGCGGAAAAATCACAGAACTTTTGAAAAATTAGTAATAAGCCCCGCAAATATTGCAGACTTACGTTGAATTTGCGTTAATTATTGCGATCGCAAGATGGCGATTTTCTGGAGGGTCTGATTGGTTGTTGACATATTGGGACACCCAAGTTCCCTTCTTTCAAAATACACTTCCATTTTCACAGTAAATTTAACGTTTGCATACAGTCTCTTTCAAAATAAAAGCACAACGTAGGTACAACAGCACGAGTTGACTTTTTTCCCTACAACAACAAACACAAGGCTGGGTTTAGGAAGAACAGGGTTTGGCTTTAGACTCTTACGAGACGCAAACACCGCTCTCTCGGGTGAATGTTGGCGTTTGTTGACAAGGTGCAGCATGGCTTGACTCGGTGTGGCTAAAGGTGACGGTGGAAAAGGCCCACAGGAGCGCAGATGAGGAGTCTGACGTCAGTTTTGCGATGTGCTACTGTCATCATCGATAAAGAGAATAGAAATAAGAAACAAATGATTCAGACTGATCGGACAGTTTGAAGCTGGTTCTTGAGTCTCATCTCCATCAGGGAACATTATTGCTTTTCCTTTTTGTTTACAGCCTCATTTCTGCTGCAGCGTCTGCACAACACATTCATCTTTACAAATCTGATCACAGCCTTTATACCACATTTTACTGTAACAGTATTTTTATATTTCAGCATTTCTGCAGAGTCTCACTGAGGATTCTGATTTGATTCAGACTGTTGGGCATTAAGGCTGGCTGATAGTGAGTAGGCTGGCGGCGTGTCATTGTTCTGTATCCGACCCTGACCTCTGCCCTCTGCCCTCTGCCCTCTGCCCTCAGAGACCAGGCAGGAACCAAAAAGGGAAGCGACCCTCCAGGCATCAACAAACTTGTTTTCGTTGTCTCTGAGCTGCTGACTTGTCTTTTACTACCAAGACAGAGTGACACACTGACCTGGAACATTGTGTACACACGTGTGTGTGTGAGTGTGTGTTGTAGTGAGCACGGTCTGTTGGCTGAAGCTCTGTCTCAAGATTTGGCAGCAGGTAGCGATGAGGTCACACAGTGTTCGCATCACAGGCTTTTCTTTTTCTTTTTCATGACTCTTTTCTCCTACGGTTTTGGACATGGATGGCATTTGGAGCCTAGAAAAACACCCACCAACCCGCCCACACATACTCTGCAGGAACAACTCTGGGTACGCAGCCAAGTGTGTGTGTGTGTGTGTGTGTGTGTGTGTGTGTGTGTGTGTGTGTGTGTGTGAGTGAGACCTTTCTCCCCGAGCAGTGAAACGATACTCTGCACCAATCACACCAGGCTAAATAAAATGTTTTTCAGCAGCTTTTCTATGACGAGAGGCTCCAAAAAAGCTCCGACAGATAAGAGCAGTAATTGAAAGCGTCTTTAAAGCACCACTTGCACAAGTGCATTTTTTAATTTGGTGAGTAGCTGGGCTGTAAAATTAGGATCACATGCTTGTTAGTGAGAGCGTGGCTCCATGATGACGGAGCAGTCAGTGGTGATACAGTATATATGAAACTATAGAGCAAAACAATGAGACATGTGATCCTCTGGAACTGGTGAAGCCTGTTTAACGATACAGCGTGTCCTGTAGTTAGATGGCAGTAAAGCCTGATAACGTGGCGGCTCTCTCTTCAGCCTGGGCGTGGTGTGCTGCTCCTGATACGGCTGTGTAATGAATATTTTTCTTACAGTGCTGAAGCCTCGCTGGAGCGTTCCCACATGTGATAGCCGGCCTGCAAACTTATCTCCTCCTCTTTATCTGACGGATACCAACACACAGACAGAGCTGCAGAGAAACCGCAATAAAATCTAGGGAAATATGCTAATGGTTCAAACGCTCCCTGATATTCGTTTTACTGATGGAGCACGAGACAAATGCTGTAATCTCACTGCTGAGCTGCAGCAGGTAATAGGTACAGTACCAACAGGATATCTCACATATAAACATGACTTTGTACAGAATCTAAGACGACTGAAAGGCAGAAAACATCAAGTGACATTTTCACCACCACGTTTGGTCGTTGACTTTCCACGTCAAGATACAACAGGTGTGTTGGTTGTTGATGTTCTGGGACGCCGTGTCAACTTCAGCCTGTTACATGCATTGTCTGTTTTCAAAATACACTTCTGTTTTCACAGGAAATGTACAGTTTGCATACAGTCTCTTTCAAAATAAAAGCACTTAATCGGTACAACACTGCAAATTCATTTTTTTCCCTTCAACACACAAACACCTGGTTGGGTTTAGGAAAAAAGAACAGGGTTTGTCTTTACAATCTTACAGGAAGTGAACACCGGCCTCCTGGGTGAAAGTCGTGTGTGTCTGTCTCTGCAGCAGAAAGACACAAATACTTTTGAAATTGCTGCTACATGACCAGAGCAAACAGAAGAGAAGGGATGTGACATTCACTTTTGATCAAGAGGCAGAAAACCTACAACTACCAGAATGCACTGCGCTGCAATGGACCAATAAATGTTCCCACTGGGGGGGTGATGTACTGTACTGTAAGTAAAGTAAAATGTCCTAATGTGTCCATGGTAGAAGTGTATGGGTCAAACAAACCCTGGACTTTCACCCTGGAGCCAGCTGTTTGCTTCCAGAATAAATGAAGACCCAAACCATGATGTTTTCTTCTAAATCTCACCAGGTGCTTTTGCCCGACGTCCTGGCATTGGTAGCAGCGTCCGGGAATGTCAACAGCAGAGGCGGAAGGACACTTAGTGTGTAATATTAAGATGTGAACAGCCAACAGAGGCTATTTGTAACGACTTGGGATGAGAACGTGTTGTTTGAGCTTACAGTTTAACTGTAATACAAGATAAGCACGCAGCGTGTCAGCAGTGAAAAACTGATAATGGACACCTTGTGGGGCATTATCCCGCGTCTACCATGGTCACCGACCAAAGAAATAAAAAATAAGAATATTCATTCAAATTTTTATACTTCCTGCAGTCAAACTCTAAAGCATTTACAAGCCTTAACTCGGTTTCCTTGGTAACACCTGAGGGTTTATTTATTACCTGGAACAATCATTGCCACCTCGTATAGGTTCTTATGTAATGGAAACGTTATTCACTGCTACAGTAAACAGGACGAACCTTAGATACGACCTGATAACAGGAGATATCCCAGCCCGCCTAGCTCCTGGAACCCTTTGGCCCAGCTATGAGCCAGAAACTTAACGTTATGCTAAGATTCAAACTCAGTAACAAATAAGTGACAAACGGTAAATATAATTTGACAGTATGTGGTTAGCTATCAGCCACGTCACTGTCCCCAAATCAACGTCAAGATTTTCACCAACAAACGATTCGTCATGCCTCACGTTACAGTCGTCTGCAGCCTGAAGCTGCAAGTTGAATAGCAGACAGGATGTGACATGACTGTTACAGTTCAGAGGGGCGGTGTCGTACCTGCAGGGTGTTACAGTCGTTTCAATACGTCTTCGCGTATTGTTTGTTGTTTCCACCAAGGATCAATTTGGAAAAGAGAATTTTTAGTTTTGCTTTAAGTGCTACACTCTGTTGAGCCCTTGTGTTTTAAAATTCCTCAAAAAAAAAAAATCTAATCAAAAATCAAATATTTCGACGTATATGGGACCCAACAACTGCTTTTAAAATAAACACAGCAAAGTCAAACTAACTAAATAAACAGTTTCAGAACATCTTTTTCTTTAAATTTTACCAAATTTTATAGATTTTTTTTTTTTACAGGAAAAAAGCAGTAAATTATGAGAAAACAAAGGAACTGACGCATACAGCTTTACGGAAAAGAAAAACAGATTAAAAACCAAAGTCAAGAAAATATGATAAAAGGCCAATCTTAGTGACAAGTTCACTGTCAACAGGAAGAGACGTATGAAACCATAAAACAGGCAGTATGAGACCAAATAAACTCATGTAGACATTAAATATGCAACAAGCCACTACAGGTGAACCACATCATCTGTTTTGGGGCCATGTCGCCCACCTCTGATAGCAACTGAGGTAAAACTGACAGGAAACATGTAGTTCCTGCTCTTAATTATGTTTTTCAGTCATTTTGACACAAATTCAACAAAAATCTAAAATACTCAGAGAACTTAAGTGATTTTTATTTGAATCATCTTTAGGCCTCTGTAAAGTCAATAAACCCATATCATAAGTCCTTATAAAATATAATAAAATAATATCTTAAGAGTATTACACAGGGTCTGAAGCGATCAGCAGAGTGAAGTTAGTGCAGCAGGAAAATGGATTTTAAAATGCAGCACTTACCAACAGCATTTCTCAGCAGTATAATGAAGCAGCAGACTGAAAAGCCGAACATCCTGCATGGAAAATGGAACTCAAATAAAGTGGGCCATTAAGGCTGCCATTACTGTCGGTGAGTAAAATGACATTTTTCATGCAGCCTTCTTCAAATAGCGATCTGTATCCTTTCTCTGCTCCTCATTAAAACCAACTCAACACATCTGGCTCCTTTTGATCATCTTTCACAGTGAACCACTGCCGGGATGCACCTGCGGCTCCGACGCAGCAGAATTTCTTTTTATTTTATATACAAATGACTGACTCAAACAAAATCACCCGCTGAAAAGACTTTATTTGAATTGTGTTTTCTTTTTTTTCAGGTGACAGAAGCTACAGTGACACCTCGTTTCCACAGTTTTGTTTTGTGTCTGTAAATCTGAACAGTTTAGACTCTTTTACTGTTAGTAAACAGTGTGAGGTTTTTTGGTGGGCGGGGCTTAGCTGGAGGCAAAACAGTTCTCCACAGACATTAGCTAGCACATTGTGTTGTCTTGTTTTAGACGATGGAGGAAGATGATGTGAGTGGTGCGTTCAGAAACACTCATTGTGAGTGTGGGAGCGCACTCTGACACAAACTGGAGCGTTGATAAATTGGGAGCGCTGTCTGAATGTAGCGTTGGGTTATCCAGAGCAGCGCACTCTCAGAGTGGCAGAGCGCACTCTGGACACTCTGTCTGTGGAGACGGAGCAGCAGAGCGCCGAGCGGAGTGAATGTGTGATTAACTTAACCGTTGGTTCATTCATGTAGAAATATAACGCTCCGTTTCTTCCACCAACAGGGCTCTCATTTTAGTGTAGAGCGTCAGACTGAATTTACCAACGCACCATGTCAGGTCACTCACTCTCCGGGACCGCCAGTGTTACTTGAATAAGTAAACACTGACCAACGGGACCAGACTGGCCGACCCGTATGCTCTCACTCAGTGGATGGATGATGTCACAGGAAGCCAATCTTACAAAGGAGGACCACACTTGTTTGTTTTGCTATGGAAGCTAACGTTAGCTAATGTGCTAAAAAGTTAGCGTTCCAGAGAAATCCAATATTCCTCTTAATCCCTCCCCAGTTTCTGATGAGGTGGACATGATAACCCTTAATACACATAACCTTATTCATCCCTACAACAGGAAATACTTTTTCCCTAACCTGATATGAAGTGTGCGCTGCACATGTGAGCATTTTTGATGATGGCCTCCGTCCAGTCCTTTGGTCTTATCACATTTAACCATAGTTGTCTTTGTTTTTGTTGACGGGCAGTGGCGGCTGGTTTTGAGCCATGACTCCTTCTATTCTGGCTCCCAATAACACAACAAGACAAACACATTTTAACACTCCTATGGAGCCTACAGCCCTGTGGGGGAGGGGCAGCTGCACCTCCAGGTGATAGCATGATGTCATCATGACGTCGGCTCTAAAAGAGTCTACTGGTGGCGTGCAAACCAACTTTAAAGGTTCATGTATCGCCACCTGCTGTGTCAGTGTGTAGATGCTGCGCATGTTAAGACAATGAACACTGTCTGACTTTGTAATTTTAATTATCAGAATAATGCATAATTGTAAAAACATATGAATAAATATTGCATTCATGTTGAGTGTAAGACTCACTCAGTGTAACTCACATCACATTTTAGCCTCCAAAAATCAGCATGTACACTGTGCAGGTTGTGTAAATACGAAGCAGGAAGTTGGTTGGATTATGACACATGAGCGGTCAGTGCTAAGGGAGATGAAGTGAAGCAGCTGAGTAAGACTGAGAGCTGAGAACAGAGAGCTGATGTACAGGACAGTGTGGACTGCAAACAGAGCAGCGTGTCTGATTATCAGTCTGGTCAGGACGAGGAGCAACGAGTTCAGTAGCAGAGCGAGTCATGCTGGAGTTACTATTTGAATTCCACACTAATGTCATGCAAACTGAGGATCTGTGCTACAAAATAAGAGCTTTAATGAGACCCTGACCTGATCTACAAATGTTACCGCTGCTGTTCACGGACCCACGAAATCCTCCAAACAGGACACACAGGCATTTACTAAATAACATGAAATAACATAAAAGTAAACTAAACACTAACTAAAATAATAAAGTCTGCTGTCCTCCCTCTCCCTCTTCAATCAAGATAAAGGAGATCACACACAGTCAAGTCAAGACAATGGACGAGTTACTCTCAAAGAAATCTAAAAACTAAAACAACAGCTTCAAAGCTTCAGTGATAGTAACCCACAAATATTCAAAGCTTTGACGGGACACAGCAGAACCCAGGGGGTCATATTTATATACGCTAATCAACAACACGACTAAACTTTAAAAGGACTTTCAGTAGGTTGTTAATAACTCAGAATGCTGTCCAATACTCACTCTCCTTTGAGCTCTCGTTTGGTCTCCACCAACTACTGACAAAACTATCTGGGTCCTTAGCCGCTAAATGCTCCACTGTGTTGACCAGCGAGCTGCTGAGTTTGTCAGTCAGCTGTTTGGTGCTGGGCAGGAAGTGAACAGCAGGTTTTTCACTGTAGAAGCAGCCTTGTGTGTTAGCATGTCAAAAAAAACCCACACATATCAACACAGTGAGCTAACAGCAGCTACAAAGCTCCGCTGAGCTGAGGGAACAGAGTCTGCTAATAACTCTCTGTGGGTTTGCCACGTTGATTAGTCATGTTGTTTATACAGCTAATTCATCCTGTCTGACGCTCATTAAAGCAAATAAATGACAACGTGGCCATGATTAAATAATAAAATATAAACTTGTTTTCCAGATACACTGGTGTAGACTCACTTTAATGGAGCTGTACAGCACATACCACTGCAGGTGACAGAAAATCTATCAGAGGGCAGCAGGAGACAAGTCAACACCACGTCAGGTAACGAACCAACGTGAGAGAAGAGACGGCGTGCAAGCGATCAGGACCTGAAGGGCTGACTGAGAGTTCAGCGAGTTGCCTGCAGTTTCATTCTGAGGACAGGTTTGACACCATATTACTGTCAGACTACAGGGACATGAACGCCTGTAGGGGTTTAAGACAAAGCGAGCTGCAGTATGCAAAATATTGCTATACAAATTTCATAAGGCTGGTTTTATCGTACTGACTGGAAAAACACGAGGTAGAGACGGTTGGTCCTCAGGGCTCAACTGAAATGGTCTGCAGAAGAGAGACAGAAAAAAAACCTGATGATAATGATAAGGTGTCAGAGAATATGCTGCAAGACAGAAGAACGAACAGTGAGTCAGCAGGAGCTGCACAAAACTAACAATGTAAGAGCTTTATGAATGAGTCATTGATCAGCCTTCTGACATTTAATAGGAATGATGATTGAGATTACATGGCGATGACGCTTTGCAGAAGCATCTGATGAATTAGTGCTACGAACGCCACAAATATCCACAGCTGTGTGTAATGACGGCTGCTGCGGCACTGCTGGAGAACCTCGGATAGGTCTGAAAAATGTTGGAGTGCGCACAAGTATCGATATATATAATCAGATGTGTAGGGGTGTCCGGTGGATATCAGAGATGGGCGTGAGTACTCAAATACTCGTTTGGACGTCAGTATTCGTTCAACATGTAGAGTACTCACACACATGTGAAGGTGACTTTACTTTTTTAAAATTTAAAATGGGTACAATCTTAATTTATCGTAGAGCTGAGAGCTGTTTGTTCCCGGAGCATTGCTAAGCTCGTCTCTTAGCTACAAGCGGCATCACTTGGTTTTGTTTCTGTTGGCCAAATTTTGTATTAAGTCTTGTATTGACCTGCCAAACTTTACGGCAAATTTGACAAAATAAAATGGTGAAGTCATATTTCATTGTGGAGCTGCATGCAGCATATTGATTCACGCAGACACTACTGCTGAGACTTGAACAAAGTCTCACGCACAGTGACAACGATAACTGTTAGCATCACTCGGCTAACAGCGCGTGATGCATGCTTTGAACAACAATGTCGTCAATCAGCTGTTGCTGCCCCCCTGCCACCATCACAGACACATTTTAAACCTGTGGGAAACACTGAGTGCTCGTGCTTTATGATGTTTAAAACTGTACGTTTTTAACAACATTTTAGGTCAACATGTAAAAACCAAACTTGGGACAAGAGTTGAAAATAAACAATAACTATAAACTCAGTGCATCACATCAGTCTCATACTCTGTGTAGGAACTATGTTAGATTGCATCGTCCCTATCAAATGAAATAAAAAAATAAAATAATTTTATGTCTGATGTGATACGAAGCGTTTGTTGTTTGGTAAAATGCTGTTCTGTATTTCTGTATTTCTGTGAAACAGTTGACGTCCTGGGACACAAGAAAAAAAAATTCTGACAACAGACAGCATCGCAACTATTTTTGCAATTTTCATTTGCTCCCACAGTTTCATTGCAAAAAACATGTGCATCAAATTTTTTTAGATAATCTGCCATGAAATCAGGAATTTCAGGCTGCAACAAAAATCCTGGAGGAACTGAATACAAGTGGGAGGTGGCGTACAGGCCTCGTTTTGTGCGTACGCAACATTAATAACTGAACCCCAGGCCTCTAAATGAGACAGGCCTTTACTTTGTTCAATATGTGTAGCCACATCAGGATAGTAAAAGAGACTGGGTGATTAAATTATTTGATTTGCTCTGTTTACCTCTGTATTACATCTAAATCATCAACGTGTCTCTTAGACCCCATCCCAACTAGGCTACTTAAGGAGGTCTTTCCTTTAGTTAACACTCATATATTAGATATGATCAATATATCCTTATTAGCAGGCTATGTACCACAGTCTTTTAAGGTAGCTGTAATTAAACCTCTACTAAAAAAGCCCACCCTGGATCCAGAGGTGTTAGCCAA
>NC_065523.1:38630232-38660643 GCF_006386435.1 Epinephelus moara
GCCACCATCACAGACACATTTTAAACCTGTGGGAAACACTGAGTGCTCGTGCTTTATGATGTTTAAAACTGTACGTTTTTAACAACATTTTAGGTCAACATGTAAAAACCAAACTTGGGACAAGAGTTGAAAATAAACAATAACTATAAACTCAGTGCATCACATCAGTCTCATACTCTGTGTAGGAACTATGTTAGATTGCATCGTCCCTATCAAATGAAATAAAAAAATAAAATAATTTTATGTCTGATGTGATACGAAGCGTTTGTTGTTTGGTAAAATGCTGTTCTGTATTTCTGTATTTCTGTGAAACAGTTGACGTCCTGGGACACAAGAAAAAAAAATTCTGACAACAGACAGCATCGCAACTATTTTTGCAATTTTCATTTGCTCCCACAGTTTCATTGCAAAAAACATGTGCATCAAATTTTTTTAGATAATCTGCCATGAAATCAGGAATTTCAGGCTGCAACAAAAATCCTGGAGGAACTGAATACAAGTGGGAGGTGGCGTACAGGCCTCGTTTTGTGCGTACGCAACATTAATAACTGAACCCCAGGCCTCTAAATGAGACAGGCCTTTACTTTGTTCAATATGTGTAGCCACATCAGGATAGTAAAAGAGACTGGGTGATTAAATTATTTGATTTGCTCTGTTTACCTCTGTATTGACATATATTTGTCCATACTTATTTACTGTGCCCGGCCTAAACAACAAGCTGCAGTTTGAGGAATATTCCAGTTAAGGATCAGCAAATTTCGTCCATCCGTCCACTGTGATTAGTGTCATGTTTTATTTAAATTTTGTTGCCTTTATCTTGTTTTTCTATTAAAAAATAATCATGTTGTAGTCAATTAGCTGCTTGGTCCATCTGCATGCTTTCTGTATCGTGTTCTTTTTAATTGGATTAAATTCACTGCTGTTCATTGTGAAGCCCGTCCAGTCTGCGCTCATGTGCACGTGCATATGGACGTGCAGTTGGACGGTTACTGTATGTTTGACTTGCTGGACCGTGTTAGTTTCTAATAAAGCCGACAATATCCTGTGTAATTCATGCATACAGACGTATTTACACACTGAGCCAACACTGGGTGAACACATAGTAATTATTGATGATGTAGCCCTGTGCGGGTTTAAACCCAATCATTTCCTCCTCCTGTAATGACACGACTCTCCTCATCCTCTGTATCATGGACGAGGGTCAATATTTGCTGGGTGAAGTGACTGCAGACGCAGAGCAGATCCTGCATGTTTCACACAGCACACAGCCTCCTATATCGCCGGGGACAGTTATACAAGCAGGCCACGCGAGGACACATGGAGGCATGTACAGTATGAGGACAGCCACATGAACATGAACACACACACACACACACACACACACGAACACTGACGTATAGGAAAGTGCATAAAGAATTCAGGACATTCGCCCGTGTCAAAACAGCACACACAGACGCTATTATCTACATCTCTGCACACGGTGCTTGTGTACGGGTGAGGACACGCTCGCGGTATACTGTGCAGAATCACACACACACACACACACACACCAGCCCACTTGTCAGACTGAGAGCGCAGTATGGGTGACCTTGGTTGCCGTAAGCTTTGCCAGTAGCTGAGCCAAGACCCGGACAGAGAGGAGGGAACGAGGGGGGCAGCAGCAGCATGGTGGACGGATGAGAGGAGAGGAGAGGAGAGGAGAGGAGAGGAGAGGAGAGGAGAGGAGGAGCCAAAGTACAAACTGATCATATGGAGAAAGGAAAAAAAATAGGATGGAGGGATGAGAGGGAGCAGGAGGAAGTTGAGAGGGAGTGAGGAATAACAAGGAGAGGGGAGGGGAGGAGAGGAGGAGGAGGAGGAAGAGAGTGGAGGTGTGAAAAGCTATGTATATGGATTAGCTGGAAACGTCTTCCTACCGTTGCATAGCAACCAAACGAAAGTCACGAAAACCGAACCCTGTGCAATCTGCCAAAAAGGGGGGAAAAAAAGTACCACTCGGCTTTTCAGGCACTCAGAGGCTGAACAGCCCCCCCGCCCTGACACACACACACACACACACACACATACACACACACACACACACACACACACACACACACGTCCATATATCAACCTACGCACACACAATCCTGTACAGCTACTGGAGGCAGAGAGGATGTGGTTTAGGAGTGATGAAGGAGGAGCAGTTTGAGGTATGGAGGGATGAAATGATGGGAGACGGAGGAGAGGAGCAGCAGCAGGGAGAAGGATGAGGGGAAGAAGTTATTACAGGAAGTAGGTTTGTACTGAATGTCAACGTTCAAAGCTTCGATTGAGGTTTTTCGAGAGGCTTTAAATGTCTGACATCACACTTTATGACATCATCACCCTAAAAACAAAAATCCTTGAACAAAATGAAGTAATCCATGGAGCTGTCAGATGACTGCTCTGTCAACACAGCTGCACGTGAGCAAACATTGTTTTAAACCACAGTGAAATGTTGTTTTTGAAATATTTAATAAAATATTTCATTTGAGGAAACATGTTGTGACATTTGGAAATTATTACATCTTTCTTTTTCAATAAACTGAGATGTTTGAGATGTACAACGCCCTGGAGTTATTGGAAATATTCAGATCGCACAAGTCGAAAACAATCCCACTACGGACGTCAGCGGTTAATCATTCATTTCAGTCAGGCCATTTTATTTCAAGGAAACTTTATTTCCATGGCTGTGTTATATGTGGTGGTATGGCTCTGTTCTGGGGCCTCTCCACCTTTCCTAGGGCCTATGCAGAAAGCAGAAAGCACACACCTGCCTGCCCTTCTACACGCAAACAAGGAAAGCCTAATGTGGAGAGAGCAAACCTCTCTGCCCTTCCACGCACCTAAGTGCTAAGTCTAAAGCAAAGAAAGCACACCTCTCTGCCCTTCCATGCGCCTACATGGAAAGCCTAAAAAAGTCCAACCTACAAAATCACTATCATTTTAAAAGTATGCTATATTGAGAGTATTTTCAAAGCTTTACCGTTCCGTCAGACAGCCTGTTCCAACAGGGAAGCCTTTAAAGGCTTCAGTTCCCCATTTATGCTCTCGTCACATTCACCAGACTCCATTGAGAAAAACAGTGATTTAACATCGCTGAACACAGGAGCTGCTGGTCGACTGCTGCCTCCATCAGTTGGTTAGTTTGTGTTAATTTGTGACTTTGGTGAGACTGATTCAACTGTTTAAACATTGAATTCACACAATACACTAACTGTTGGAGGCAGCAGCAGCTCCTGTTTTCAGCAATGTTAAATAACTGTTTTTTTTATGGAGTCTGGCTTTAAGGAGAGCGATATGACGGCTTAATTTTCCTATTGGAAATCACTGTCTTGTTGCTGAACATGTCCACAGCAGTACATCATTTAGCATCCGTGTCAGTATTCCTGTCTGCTTCTCCAAACTGGGGATGTGCTGACTGATATCTGTAGATAACGACCTCATACAACCACACATCAAAAAAATCTGAACAATCTCTTTAACTGCCGAGAAAATTTTTACTGGTTACACACCTGTCGCTTTAAAGGTTAATTTGCTATCCCTCAGTTGACTGCACTGCACACCACCTGTGTCTGAAGGGCTGTAAATTTCTGGTTGATCGGTTAATTGGTTGGTCATTATGCTCGTCTGACCAAATTATCATTGGTTGGACAGTCACTGATGTTAAGACTAATCTTAATTAGCATTTGGTTTTGCTCAGCACCTCTGTGACAACTGGTCTTTGTGGTATTTGTCCCGCCCCTTCTCCACTGTGCAGTGCAGCGTTTTACCCAAAGCTTAACACATTCAAACTTTAATTTAAAATCCGAAAAATTGGTAAATAATCACAAAAGACATTCAGTGCTGTTGTTTTTTTGGATTCACTTTACGAAGTCTCCAAAAAGACGCCGCAGTTCAAGCCTGGATTACAACACTTCTGAAGGCAACAGGATCACACCGGAGCCCTTGTTGGAGCCACAGGATGCTAACATTAGCTTCTGGGCTACAAACTGTAGGTCTATCTCTCGCATGCAGCGCTATAGTGATATATAACATTATTAACCTTATACTGGAAGTGACATCGATTGATTGCAGCCACCAATCGATTCTAATGTAGCACTGCATCCATTTTTCCTAATGTCTAATGTGTTGTTTTGTATTTCTGTGAAACAGCTGACGTCCTGGGACACAAGACAAATTTCTGATTTTTTTCTAACAAATTAGGCGAAATCAAATCAAATTATACGAATACAAGTAGTGTAGCCTAATTTAATCTGCAACTGTGCAGAAGTACCAGCTTTAAACAGCATTTGATTTGGAATTCCAGTGACATCATTATGAATAAAACTTGAAAAAAAAGAGCTGAAAGCTAATTATTTGTCGACTACACCACTGACATATTGCAAGAAACAAATCTATGAGCATCAGCCACTCTTTGTTAAACACATCATATCTATCAAGCCTATCAAATGAAGATGAATGCCCTTCAGTGCTGTACCTGCTGCAGAGTGGCACTGATCCTCTCCAGTGCTCAGTATCACTGTTCTCATTAAGGCTCGGTGAGTCACAGCACTTTCAATTCTACTCCACCACTCCTTTTCTTTAGACAACAAAACTAACAGCTGAGAGTGAGTGCCACATCATTCACCGCTGTGTAACAGTCCTGCTTTACACTGAGTTTCAAAGAGCAACAGCCGAAGCTTTATTGCAAAAAAAGAAAAACAACAACACATAAATGGAGCAGGTCCTCAGAAGAAGTCGTCTTTTTTCTTCCTTAAATGCCCAAGGCAGTGATAGCACAGTTTGCAGAGAGGGAACACTTTCTTCACGTCCGCTGCTTCTTGAGTATTTCAAGTGTCACTGTAAAGCACATATTGTACAGCCACAGAAATAAACAGTCTCAATGGAAAGAATTCAAACTGCTCACTGCTCACACAGAGGCTCCCAAATTTAGATTTTTTATGCTCCAAGCTGGGGACGCTCCAACCGACTGGCTGCTGATCGTTATCAGCTGATCTCAACTCAGCTCCTTTTTAAACATATTTGACATACTGTACAAGTTTCAGTCAAGCTTTAGGAAGCACCACAGCAGAGTGTTCCCTTTCTGAGAGTCACACATGATTTGTTCTTGTCTCTAGATTCAGAAAATAACACAGATCTAGTTCTTCACAGTTCACAGTCGATCACTCCGTCCTCTTGCACTGCCTTAAGCATGTTGTTGGCATTCAGGGACTGGCCCTGAAGTGGTTTGCCTCCTTCTAACAAAACCAATCAATGTGTCCACTTCCTCTGCACCCATCACCTGTGGCATACCACAAGGCTCCGTGTTGGGCCCCATTTTGTTTTCTTTGGGGTTTATATTTACAAAATATAATATCTCTTGTTTTTACGCTGACGACACTCAGCTGTAAATGGACTTGCACTTGTATAGCACCTCTGTAGTCATCCGTCCACTCAAAGAACTTTTTACACTATGAGTCACATTCACCCATTCACACACACACATTCACACTCTGGTGGCCAAGGCTACCAAATAAGGTGGCATCTGCTACTCAGTTACTAACACACTCACACACCAACTGAGAGCAATTTGGGGTTCACTATCTAGCTCAAGGATACTTTGACATGCAGACTGGAGGAGCCAGGGATCGAACCGCTGATCTTTCAATTAGTGGACGCCCCGCTCAACCTCTGAGCTACAGCCAGCGATCACAATCCATCCAGTGATGGCAAAAGGCTTTCTTCAACTTAATCAAGATAACATTTTTATCTTTGGCCCAGCTGTCATCAATCCAAAACCGTAGCCTCAGATGGTACACAGAGAACTGTCCACCAACAGCAGATTTACAGCTAAAACAGCTTGCATCAACAGACTGCTGCGCCACCTTTTAGTTAAAGAGATTTTGTTAGACCCATCTTGCATGAAGATTAAATCCTTATTCAATGGAAGGCTACCTGTCCCCTCTCCTTCATACAGTGGGTCAAGGTAATCATGATGTGTCTTCAAACAGAGACGCTAAGCTTTACTCTGAAGGGTTCACCTGGGAGGTATAATCACACTTGGAAAAATATATAAATAAAGTGTTCAAAATAAAATATCATGCAGTGAAGTGCTGGAGGGAGCTTGTGGTCGAGGAGAGCAGTGCTGCAACACCAGCAGGCTGAGGCGGGTTCAGTAAAGGATGTATCAGATGTTGATCAGTTTTATTTCAGCAGATACTGATCCATGAATGTGCCCAAATCATCCCTCATACCGATCCTCAGGACGCAGGGTAGTTTTCAACCCAGCTACTGGGTAACTATTGGACCTTCCTTGCTGGGTTGTTATTTGAATTTTGGGGACGGGCAACGTCCCAGAGCCGACCCAACCACTAACCCAGCCAGCTAGGTTACTGGTTGGGTCACAAAAACTACCCAACTCCTTAGAAATAACCCATAAATATGACCCAACAGGCTCAACCTAGCATTTGGGTAGAAAAAATAACCCAGCATTTTTTAGTGTGTAGTGTGCTGAGTCACACCTGAATGTATTATCATTGTGGCAGTGAATCTGTACAGTGCTTTCAGTTTAGGTTCAACTTTGGCGGACTTGTATACTCAAACCGTCTCACGGTGGTAAGACCAAAGTGGGGGAAGTTAACCTTTGACTTACTGAGTTTGTCTCCTGCAGAATAAAAACTGCCTTCAGAACATCTGCAGGTTGTTTTCAGAAACCATCTTGTATAAAAAATGAAAATTAGGAGGAATCAGGCGATGCAGAAATGTAGAAATGTCATTTGCAGTTCCAATTATCTTTTTTTTTTTATAAAAAGTGAGCTGAAGGCAAACAGGTACAGTCACAGTCATTAGTCTCTTTACCTATTCATTAAAATGTAACCTAACCCTGCAGTGAAAGCTCTGCTGTCATTAATTCAGAGTAATACGCTGATTAGCTGCCGGTCGCAGACTAATCACTTGACAAAGTCTTCAGCAGCGGCCCAATCAGCAGCATTTAAATGTCATCACTCCAACATAGCTGTTCCGACTGCTTCACACACAACTGTTATACACTAACTGTGGTCCTTCTTATTCAGCAGCTGCAGGACACTAACAGCAAAAATACACATTAATAAAATACAAATATTTTTTTACCTGCTACACAGACTCCAACTCTGTGGCCAGCTTCAGTTTTTCCAAGTGGTTCTGCAGGGTTTGGGAACACGGGTTGTATTTAATGGTACCGAACACGGATGCACGATATTGAATTTTTTGCCAACATGGCCGATACCGATAATGATATCAATATATCCCCCACCTATTTTTAGTGATCATCAAGTCTCTCCTGTAGTGGAATTAACATCCTATTATACGTGCATACTCTTATCATGACGGCCCACCAGCAGATGGAGACAAGAGATACTGTTCAGTGTCTGTAATCTTCATTCACTGTGCAAAATAATAAAAAGCATGTTGACTGGTTCATTTTAAAGCTGATATCGGCCGATACCAATGACATGCTGATTTTATCTGCATCCCAAGTACTGAATTAATTAACTGGATTGTTTTTAATGGATGCAGTGATTTAAGCATAGATACTTTCCCAGAACAAGAGGGACCATGAGTGATGTAAGTGTTCAGCCAACACAGAACTGGCAACCGCCACTTTTAGAAACCTGTTAGCCGTGTAAACAACAGCTCGTAACGAAGACAATGGAAGAAAACACGAAGAAATGGACCCACAGTAAAGTCCAGGCTTTACTGAACATATATGTGACGGGGGAAATACACCACGAGTTTGACTTGTCAAAGCGAAAGTGAAAGACAAACCGCCAACGGCCTGGCAGGAAGCACTCAAGTTTTGTTATTGACGGTGCGACTGCAAACAGAAAAAAGCCCCTGAAGGTGAGTAGTCCTCAGGAGATCTCGCCGGTGGGCGGCTCCTCTCAGGAAGTCCCCAAAACACATTTTATTGGGGTAAAGTATAAATCTTTAATGTTGAATTTAGGGACAAACTAAATCTTGAACTTGTATCTTGAGTATCTATGTCAACTTCTGCTGCCAAGGAAGATGACAGATATCGCCTTTTTCCCACTCAGATTTTCCACTGAGAGGAATTCGACCTGCTGTGGTCACGTGTCCACTTCACTTTCTGGTATGTCCGCTCTCTGAAGAAAGAGTCCTTCAGTAACAGATGACATGCAGTCGTCTGTCTTTCCAAAGGTCAGTGGGGGCACTACGTTGCATAAGAAGTGATGGAGAATACAAGCTTCTTCACAACTTCCTGTTCAAAGCTGGAAGTTGCTGTTATGCCGCATCGTTGTCAGGCACAATCACAGAAAATGTGGACAGAGTTGCAGTAACACCCAGAAAATTAGGGCTGTGCCTGATTCAGAATTATGTCAGGTGAATCAGATTCAGCCACGACGATTCGTTTTTATTTCCACATAAAGTTTTAGGTGTCCAGTGTGACAGCAGCATTCATGTAATGTGATAAACAAGCCAACGATGGATCAGAAATATGCAACAGTTTTTGCCGACACCAGATATCAAACCAAAGCCAGAGACTGTAGCCTTAAGTATCCCTGAGCTGTGAATTCAGCACTTAGAGTAGAAAATGTCACCTCTGCTGTGTCGCTGCATTGTGTCTTCAGCTGTCTGCTCCAAAGAGTAGCGTGAAAGTCAAAAGCGCTCACAAAAAAAACCAAACACTCAGCTTGAAGCAATCTCAGCTGGCCGAGGGGCCTCCGACTGACAATTCAAATTTCAAGGGGCGCCCCCACAAGAAGTGATCACATATAAGAGGCAGAGAGTGTTCATATTTTTCTGAAAAGTTACTCAAACTCAAAGTGATTAATCAATTATTACAAATTTTGATAGCTGAGTGGTCGATTAATTTAATAGTTAACTACTTTATCAAGTATTCGTTGCAGCACTACTGTCATCCATCTTGTTTTAATGTACACGACCTGCGCGGCACCAAACAGCAGACAGACACAGTCAGTGACAAGTGAGGAACTCAGCAAGTGTTCAGCCGCTAAAGACGTATCGTAACATGAACAAATCTGAGACTGTAACCTGCCAGGACGGATAAAAAATACCAATAAAAAGTATCATGTGTAATGTGAGCTGATCTGCAGAGTTATTCTGAAGATAAGAGAAAGTTTACTTTGTCTGTTCTCTGACTGACTGCTTAGAAAAAAACCCTGCAGACGCTCATCTAATTATTTTCCTGCAGATACAAAGACAGGAATGTAATTACGCTCGGTAGATGTTTAATATCATGTAGCTCACCAACACAATCACTCAGTCTAATTTACAGAAATTAATAACAACTCAAAATGCATTTGTGACCCCATTCTGAGAAATTGCAATTGCGAAATCCAATCCAGTGTTTTTCTTTGAAACGGCTGCAATTAAAAAATAAATAAATGGAAACTGATTGGGTTTTATAGAGCTGATACTGAGCTATAAAACGCCTTAATTGGCTGTAATCCTGAGGATCTGCTCGGGACACTATCACACCACCGCCACTTCATCTGACTGAGAAACAGCCTCCGAGGACTCAAACTGGGTCATCACACAGATGTCGCTGCGCCAAGTCAACTCTGACCTCAAACCAGAGATGAGTTCACGCTGCGGTCAGCTGTCAGCCGGAGTCCTGACGATCAAATCGATGACGCAGCGTCAAAAACAGGGAGAATCAGGACAATACGGGTGGTGGAGGTGGTGGTGGAGGTTTAGGGGGACGCTCAGATGGGAACAGGGGTTCACTTGTCTCACAGTCCAGCCGTATTATCTGGGCCTCACGCCAGATTATCCGAAGCTACCCAGCAGCACTTTATGGTTTTGTAAATGAGGCCTGGAACAACAACAGATGACCAAACATCGGCTGTGAGCCGCTTCATTAATGCAGCCGAGGGTTTGTTGTGCTGTCAAAGCAGCCTCATCATGCCTCGTCAGGACGGAGTGAATAATGACATGAATACGATGAGAGAAAACAAAAAACGCAGCTCACACACAAACAAACCAAAGAGACACTGATACACAGAGAGATGTCCACAGTGTGGGGAACAGGGCCGAGGGGCGTTTAAAATAGAACAACACCAGAACACTTAAAGTGAAACTGATACCAACATTCGATATCCACAAAGTAAATGTAGAAATGTGTGTTCAAGTAGGGCTGGATGACAAAACAACTACGTACCATATACAGTATCTAGGGCTGGGCAACATGACCTCAACAGAGAGTACAGAGAGTTGTCACAGAGATGATACCCTTACTCATCTCGTTGACTCAATGTAAACCTTTTTGGAACATGCAGACTGGCACATTACGAGTAGTTGCCTGTTTCAACTCGTCTTGTAACGAATCTTTGGTTTGAAGGAGTATAAAGGTAGGGATGCGTGATATTGGATGTCTTGCTGATACTCAATATGCGTAACAACTTATTTGGCCAATAACCAATATCCATATTTAGTGATCATCAAGTCTCCTCTGTGGTGACGGCCCACCAGCAGGTGGAGACATGAAACACTGTTCAGTGTCTGTAATCTTCATTCATTGTGCAAAATAAGAAAAAACATGTTGGCCAATTCTAATAGTTCATTCGGCCGATACCAATAACGTGACGATATTATCATGCATCCCCAGTATTTATGTAGAACATGATGATGTCACAGTGAAGCTGACCTTTGAACTTTTTTGATATAAAATGTCATCACTTCATTATTTTATCCTGTTAGACATGTGTGTCACGTTTTGACATAATGAGTGAATGAATTCTTGAGTTATGGACAAAAACATATTTTGTGAGGTCACAGTAATCTTGACCCCTCACTGCTTATTCTAATAAGTTTACTCTTCAGTCCAAAGGGACGTTTGTGTCAAAGTTAAAGAACTTTTCTTGAGGTGTTCTTGAGATATCGTGTGCACAACAATGAGACAGATGCAAGGTCACAGAGACCTTGACATTTGACAACCGAAATCCAATCAGTTCATCGTTGAGTCCAAGTGAACATTTGTGCCAAATTTCAGGACATTCCCTCAAGCTGTTCTTTAGATATTGCCTTCACGAGAATGAGATGGATGCAAGGTCACACTGACCTTGACATTCGACCACCGAAATCCAATCAGTTCATCCTCAAGTCCAAGTGAACATTTGTGCCAAATGTGAAGAAAATGCTTACGATATTCTTGAGAAATAATGTTCACAAGAATGAGAGCGATGAGGTCACCATGACCTTTAATCATCACAGTGACTTTGACCACAAAATTCTAATCAGTTTATTCTTCTGACAGTGTTGATAGTGATGTCAGTTTGATTTGGTTTGGTCAGAGTTGTGGACTATTAAATCAGCCCTATTTTCAGCCATGAGAAGCAGGTAATTATCGGTTATCGTATCGGTGCATCCCTAGTCTTAGGTGATGTCAGTTTACGTGTCCACCCTCAATTCATGGTTTTAAAATACCAGTGCAATCAGGAGAGACGAACATGTGTACATGAGAATCGATTTTTATATTAATCGCGATTTTTTCTCAGACGACTCTAAAAATCGATTCTCTCCCCAGAATCGATATTTTTCTATTTATTTTAGGCTGTTTTTTTTCACCGATAACCGATAAAATATGTTTATTTTAAAACGCGCTCCTCTGGCTTTGGTGCAGCCGTCTCTGTGCCTGAAGTCCCCACTCTTGGCTGTGTAACAATGTCCCGCCTACAGCCCCCACTGATTGGTTACACGGCAAAAGTGATAGCCAATCAACACTGAAGCTTCCACATGCAACGCCACAGACTTGAAGGAGAAGCAGACTGCTCCGTGAGCCACGGCAAAAAAAAGATTTAAGATAATCGTCATCAAGTGAACATGACCTGGAGCTCCTTTACTTAATAAAAAGAAGACAGTATAGCTGGCATGAGTGCCACAAACCCAATTAGCGCATGGTCCGCAAGCATAATGCTAACATATAATGGAAATCTTCATAGACAAGCTAACAGAAATTAGCATCGGTGCAAATAAACTCAGAGCAATACATTTGTACTGACAGACATATGTTTCCTGTGCTCTATTAAACTTTAACCGTGTCATTGTGCACTACTGCAAGTCTGCATATTCTTCTTCTAACACTACTCAACACTGAAAAGGTATAACGACTCAACTTGTGCGCCACCTAGTGGTGTGGTGGAGCCGCTGCATCAAGAGAGGCGGCACATTAATTTTTAAGATATATAGATACTGTATATAGATATATATGTATACACACTTCCAGGAAAGGCAGAGCTAGACATGACCAAAGCTGTGTGTAAACTTTGTCACGGACAGTTATATTGAATCGCAATACTTGTAAAATCGCAATATAAATCAAATCGGGACCCAAGAATTGTGATAGAATCGAATCGGGACAAATTATATCGTCCCAGCCCTGGTATTTACTGAGGGTGGTGAAGCCATGGGGAATGAGGCTTCTGGACGCTGGTGATGAGATGAAGAGGGAGCAGAAGCTCTGGATGTGAAGGAGAGTTCAGTCTATGAATAACAAGAGTCCTAACGTAGCATCTCGTCACTGTGTGCCTCTGCGCTGTCACACTTTATTCTCTATCTAATAACGTTAACTGATGAAACTGATGAGACGAGTTATTAAGGAGATTCACTGAGAGATGCAGAGACACGCGTCCCTCAGGCTGACAGTGAGCATTCATCAAAGCTTCAACAGGAAAATAAGTTTTAAAGTCCATCACTTATGCAGCCTAATCGCCCTGTCATGTCTGAATGGAACCAAAACAGACGCTTACATCTCACACGCTCATGTGGACGAGATTAAAACAGAGATAGTAAGGTTACCGCGTCTAATAGAGACTGTTTAGAATGCACCTGGAAAATATTTCTGCCATTTCCGTACTGCAGTTTCTTATCGTTTATCCGTCACATAAGCTGACAAATATAAACTTTGATAAGATCATATGTGCTTGTGATATCAGCCGTGGTGATGTGTCGTCTGTCGGCTGTTTGGAGGATTGTTCCTTCAAGTGTTTTCCTGAGCCGCCATATTGACAAGCTCGTCTAACTCTGTCTGAAACCTATATATGTAGGGATTTGTGTGTGTGTGTGTGTGTGTGTGTGTGTGTGTGTGTGTGTGTGTGTGCAACAGATTGTCAGAGCCATCCATCATCTCAAAGCCTTTGTGACATTTACCTCTCTGACCAAATCCAAGCACAGTCTGATCTCATGCTTCTCTGCTGCTTCACCACCAAAGCTGAACCCGATACCTTTAAGGTCGGGCTGAGTGATGCGGACACAAAGTTATACCTCGATATTTTCAGGCTGAATGGAAAATCACAATATAAATATATATCTGTATTTTCTACGAAATGGACTCCATGTTCAGCTGTGAGTCAAAGCCACATTCTAGAAGTCACAAACACTTTTATAAAACAGACTGTGATCAAAATAAAATGCAAAGACGGATTGGAGCTACAGTAAAGTACAGTAAGTATTAAGTAGGTTTGAAACAATTAAAAATCTTTGTGGGTTGAGTCAAAAAGTGGTTTTCCATCTGCCGGCCTTTCAGATAAATCTAGAGCTGGAAAATGATTTAAATATGTTTATTTATTTAGGCTATTAATCTTATTGAAGCATCACCAGAGAGGCCGAGGGAGGGACGGAGCAAGAGACACTTTGTCCTTGTTATATATGTCTTGGTTATGGAATGTCTGCGCTCTCTAGACAGCACGCTGCTGTTCTTCTTCTTCTCTGTGTTTACTGGCAGCTCACAAACAAAATGTAAAGGTACATGTTCTGCCACCCACTGTGTCAGTGTGTAGATGCTGCTCTTGGTAAGTCAGTGAAAGCAGTCTGGTATCAGCGATATTTATGGGCTATAATTTCACAATGCATAATTGCAATATTGCCGATATATTTTGTGCATCTCTACGTAACACTGGAATTCTGTTGAGTATCAGATAAAACACAAGCCACAAAGAATTTAATAAAGCTTTCAAACATTCTTTAATGTCACATTTTATTATTGAGCTGATGTCGTATCTAAATTACTCAAAATATTAACTGTTTAAAGATGGCAACCTCATTTTTAGTTTTGGCATCAAAAGCCTGATGCCTGGTTTCCAGACATGGAGCCACTTTTAAAAGTTAGATATAACTTTTCATCCTTCGTCAGGTAAAGAAAGTCAGATGTGTTCTTTGTTCCTCGGCTTTACCTGATGAAGCTCTGAGGACACATGTTTCTAAATAAAGTTAAAGAACAGTGCGTGGGAATTCTCTCTTCTCTTGCCTTTGGACATTTCCTCCTACACACCTGTGTACGTGAAATTAAAGGTGTGCATGAGCCTTCACAGTCAATATTTCCACCAGCTAACATGAACCGTGCGGAGCTGAGCAGAGATAATTATAGTTGGTGGGCTCATAAAACTGAATTTACATGGTGTCGGTGTAAATGTGTCATTTCCCACCAGGATTATCTAAAGTAGGGGAACTACGACCTGTGGGCCCACTCCGCTCAGCAAAGCCTGTCTTTAGAGGAGGGACAGCTGCGCTCAGGAAATCAAGGGCTAGTTATGAAGCAGTTTAATTTACTGCCAACATGGAAAAACTAGAACCACCACCCTGTGGTTGTATGACTCCGCCCACCAGTCCAGTGTCTCTGACAGTCTCCATCCATGTCAGTGAAAACATGGATGCTTCACACACAGAAGATCTATACAATCAGCACAGTTTCAAGATTAGAGTCACCAATTCAGTATCTGACCAAATGTCTCCCCTTCTGTTCCTGAGATATGACGTTAAAACATGATGATGTCACAGTCAAGCTGACCTTTGACCTTTTGACCTTCATCATTTTATCCTGTTAGACATTTGTGTCAAGTTTGGTCATAATGAGTGAATGAATTCTTGAGTTATGGACAAAACATATTTTGTGAGGTCACAGTAATCTTGACCCTTCACCACTTATTCTAATAAGTTTACTCTTCAGTCCAAAGGGACGTTTGTGTCAAAGTTAGAGAAATTTTCTTGAGGTGTTCTTGAGATATCGTGTGCACAACAATGAGACAGATGCAAGGTCACAGAGACTTTGACATTTGACAACCGAAATCCAATCAGTTCATCGTTGAGTCCAAGTGAACATTTGTGCCAAATTTCAGGACATTCCCTCAAGCTGTTCTTTAGATATTGCCTTCACAAGAATGAGATGGATGCAAGGTCACACTGACCTTGACATTCGACCACTGAAATCCAATCAGTTCATCTTCAAGTCCAAGTGAACATTTGTGCCATAGTGAAGAAAACGCTTAAAGTACTCTTGAGAAATTATGTTAATTCTCATTAAGAATGAGAGCGATGAGGTCACCATGACGTTTGACCACTAAAATCTAATCAGTTCATTGTTGAGTTCAAGTGAACTTTTGTGATAAATCTGAGGAAATTCCCTTACTGTGTTCTCATGTCATCACATTCAGGAGAATGGAATGGATGCAAGGTCACAATGACCTTCACCGTTGACGTATGACCACCAAAATCGAATCAGTTCATAGTTCAGTTCAAGTCAACCTTTGTGCCAAATTTAAAGAGCGCGTTCAGGAGAATGAGATGAATGCAAGATCACAGTGACTTTGAATTTTGACCACCAAAATTGAATCGGTTCATTGTTGAGTGAAGTGGATGTTTGTGCCAAATTTGAAGAAATTCCCTTGCGGTGTTCTTGATATATCATGTTCGCTAGAATCAGACAGATGCAAGGTCACAGTTAACTTGACCTTTGACCTGTGACCACCATGATCATATCATTTCATTGTTGAGTTCAAGTGGGTGTTTGTGCCAAATTTGAAGAAATTCCCTTCTCGTGTTCTTGTTCTCTTCACAAAAATGAGACAGAAAAGGGCACATTGATCTTGATTGACCACAGAAATCTAATAATTTCATCATAGAGTCCAAGTAGACGTTTGTGCCAAATTTGACAAAATTCCTTCAAGCTGTTTTTAAGATACTGCCCACACCAGAATGAGATGGATGCAAGGTCACAGCAACCTTGACCTTTGTACAAATAAAACACTCTTGTAATATCACGTTCAAAAGACTGGGATGGACGTACGTACATATGGACAACCCGAAAACATAACGCCTCTGACTGTGGCTGTTGCCGGCGTGGAGGAATAAAAATTCAAAGATTTATGTGAACAGAACAAAGTGTTTAAAACTCGCTTATGATGACCTGAGCTCTTTTATTAACGACTCATGGTCCAGGACACACCTGTTTCTCCTTGTGGCCCCTGGCATCAAACACCTGGTGACCCCTGACCTGAAGCATGCTGGGAAACCAGCTCTGTTTCCCTGTGGTAACACTGGTTACTCTGACAAACAGCCGGCCTCGAACATTCATCATATCTCTTGTCGGAAACACTGAAAATGAAGAAGTCACCCGTGGGCCCCGAAGCTTTCATCTCTGACTCTGATCTTCTCACTGAACACGACTGAAAATAAATCAAACACTTTGTACAAATTATTCTCCCATTGGATCTTTTCACAGCGTCGATGAGAGGAGCAGAGATTATTTAACAAAATATGGAGCTCATGTAAGTGACTCAACCGAAATCCCCCCCGGCACAGAAACACAACTGAAGACTGTTCCTGCTCAGAGGTTTCACCCAGAATACTGATGTTGTCTTTGGAGTTCCCTGAGAATAACGCCAGGATAAACTTCTCTGATATTCTGACAGTGTTTCAGTAAAGAAATCGTTTTCAGGCCCCCTGAGCGCCGCGAGCACTCGCCGACTCTCTGAGCCTCGAACACTGTCATGTTATCATTGTACTGTGAGGTGCTTCGGATGAAAGTGCTGCTCAAATGATGTGTGTCAACTCATTCACCTGCTACTGCTGATTCTGGAGCCGTTAGGATCCAACATCATCCTCACTGTGACCTCGTCACATGTCCACATTTGGTCATGGACTTTCCACGTCCAAATATGACGTCCAAGGTACCCTGGGTGTGTTGGTTGTTGACGTTCTGGGACGCCGTGTCAACTTCAGCCTGTTACATGCACTGTCTGTTTTCAAAATACACTTCTGTTTTCACAGGAAATGTACAGTTTGATACAGTCTCTTTCAAAATAAAAGAACTACGTCCCTTCAACAACATATGCACGTGGTTATGTTTTGCCAACACATGCACGTCATTGGGTTCAGGCAAGAAAATCATGTGGTGGGGTTTACAGTAGGAAAAAAGAACAAGGTTTGGCTTTACAATTTTACAGGAAGCAAACACCGGCCTCCCGGGTGAAAGTCAGTGATTGTTGGACCCATCCTCCACCCCTTCTGCTCGCCCTACTTGGACTTTGGCTGCCTTAACTTTGGTTCTCGTCCTGCTGCATTTCCCCCGACGCTGCTGGGCACCATTAAACTACATCGGCAACCAGCCATACATCGTGCTGATGTGAAAGGACATCTTTTTTCGTCAGTGTCTGACGCTGAATGTCACTGCCCAAACACCAGATTTTGACGACTTTGGTGTGAGACCAGGTTGTGGGATCTGCTCCGGTATCTAAGGTTGGGTACCGTTCACATCTGAGCTGATATCAGTACCTGGAATTTGGTACCAGTACTGAACGGTACCATTTTCGGTGCTTCATTGTAGGTGTTGTTAAGGCATGTGGAGGTCTTTGTTTTTGGGCACATTGGGACACGCTTGGTTCATGAGACCGTCATATTAAATGTCTTCATGGAGTTATACAGACACATTTGGGCCTAAAGCACATGAGTAAAATATTAGGTTTTATTTTGAATCATTTTCTGCTTGATAATATTTGGAAGGAACATATTTCTCAACTCAATCAACTAAAAGGAAAAATCCAGAATGTGCCCAGTTTCTTCTGTGCTGATGAACTACTTGATATTTATAGTGTGAGCTGCACACGCTGTGCCTTTGTATCTGAGTCCTTTTGATTCTGTCAGTGTAACATAAAATATCTTTATATAACTCGACACACAAAAATCTGTTTTGGGAATCTGTGAATTGAATCAGAGTCGATTTAAACAAGAGACGTGATTCTTATGTGAATCAGTTTCTTTCATTCCTGAACTGTGTTGGATAAATGTGCACCGAGTTTTGGGTGAAGTGTTTTGCAGGAGTGGGACAAACTTGCCTTATACCTCAGTGATTGCATGTGCACTTCAGAGTCCTGCTCCTGGGTCGGGTACACACATTTATTTATATAAATTTAGGGGTACGGATAAAAATGAAGTAAACGTGGGTGGGCAGCAGGTGAGAACTAAAATAATCTGATCTGTGGACGCTCAAAAGCTCCTGCCTGATCTGATGAGTGTATCACACAAAATATGCAGAGGACGTTCAACCAAACATCAGCCCAGAGACAGCGGGGCGGTTACTGCTGGTGCGTGGACAGATGATTACTGCAAAATCTGTTATCTTTGTGTCACTTTGAATTACAGCTGGGACAGTACACAACACAAAGTAGTGTGTTTGATCAAAGCGGAAACCTGAAGGCTGAAAAATGAAGCCAACGCTGAAGTGCCAAAAACTGCAGTTCCTTTAATGTCCACAAGAGGCTGGCTCCAAGAGCAAGTCAGATCCCACAGACCTCCACGTTAAAACTTTACAGCAGAAACCATGGGACCGTGGCGAGGCGTCAAACCTTCGTGTTTTGCCACCAAAGAGGAAGTGGAGGGTCTGACTTTCACAGAAATGAAGAGCAGCATCAGCCAGCGTCCTGCCAGCACCCCCGAGTTGCACAAAGGTGCGAGGGCCTGTTCATCACTGCTTGTAGCTTTGACTCCTATTAAAGCTGCTCAGTGCCGCATGAAGTCGAAATGGTTCAAATGCTGCCTGTAAAATTACTGGATGATCAGCACTGATTCTGCATCATGTGGCCCATAAAGCAGGCGCACTAGTGGCCGAGTGTGACCGGGCATCTGACTTCCACTGTCCGAATGGCTAACTTCCAATTAAGTGCTTTGCTAACTTGATTGGGGATTAAATTATTTCATCATGCAGCACTTCTGAACTTCACAAATGTCAAACCGAATGGATCCAACCCAGATAGTGGCACGAGTCATTTCTCGGGGGCTGAGACGCATAGAAAAATGTATCTGCTGATTTCCAGACGTCTCTTTCTCAATCTCAGTCTAAAAGCCTTTTCGGTCCGCAGAGCATCACATGACGGACCCCAGAAATTCCAATACCACTGTTTGGCCACTGCGAAAATCAACTCCAAATCCTGGCACACTTCCTGTTGGCCTGGACCAGACACATCTGCTGTAACGAATAAAACATGAGCTGCAGATCCGTCTGGTTCCCAGTCTGGATGAATGCATCTGATGAAAGTACAAAAGAGCAAATCCAGAGGAGAGGGGCAGTCAGAGTCAGAGGCAGGCCCGGGTCAAACAGGAAGTGCCTCCATTAGCCGGCCATTAGAGGCAGTTATTGGTAATTACGTGTGGGTTTAGGGTCACGTGGATGACGAAGAAGAACATGTCTTTAAGTCCATCGTCACACTCACCCTGCCGCACCGCTTCCAGTCTGCTAACCTGAGTGAGAACACAGGCCAGAGGGGCCAACACTTTGTCTTGTGACGTCCAGGTAATTAGCGCCACCATTAAAGAGCAAGTGCTTATTTTGAATGGCTGCAGAATATACTTCTCAACCTTTAAGAGTTTTTTATAGTCTGAGTGCTGCTGAGCTGCGGCCTGCCTCCCCGCCTCTGAAAACCAAAGATTAAATAAAGACGGCATTCAAACTGATGACACATCTCCTCAGCTTTATGTAGGTTAATGCATTTTTTGCCTTTGGGTCTGTCGTGTACTCACATGTTCGTGTACGGCTCGCAAGCAAAATTATTTATGCAGCATTTAAAGGACTGTATAATTTAAGATGAGGGGAGAGTTTGCAGCTTACAGTTCATGTCGAGAGGCTCCGAGGAGCTGAACACCCGCTGGCCTGTAAAGGCATTTAGCTGAGTGACTGAGCGCAGTGCATGGATACAGCCTCTTCTTTTAATCACAGATGAATTCATTAAATAAAATAAGTGCCGTGCTGCAGCCAAATGAAGAAGAACTTTTTAAAACCATAGCTGAGCTTGTAATTTCATGGTGCATCACAGACTTTACTCACACTGCATTCTTTTATTTTAATTTCTAAATTAATATTACAAATCAGACTTTTCAAAATGAACTCACTACCATGCATTTATAGTCCTGAAGTTCAGCTCCAACTGTTTGCTTTTAGCACTTTTTGTTTATGGACTGAATGAAGAGTTTTTCTCACCTCCTACCAACCAGGCTGTCGACTCACGTTCTTCACACTCGTTTTGTCTCATTAAAAAAAGTATTACACTGCTGGGAAGACGGTCTGTCTCTGCAGTAGTAAGACAAAAATACTATTACATTTGGTACATGATCAGAGAAAACAAAGAGAAAGGGTTGTGACATTCACTTCTGCTCAAGAGGTAGAAAACCTACAACTACCAGAACACACTGGACCAATGAACTTGTCTGTTTGACACAATGGCGCCCTGCTGGCAAGAAACCATCTCGTGTTACCGACCCATTCTCATCCCAACTCGTCACATATCGCCGCTCGGTCAGTGCCGTTCACGTCTACGTATTACGTGCAAGGTATTCTCCTGTGTTTGTTGTTGATGTTCCAGGAAGGCATGTCAATTTTGCTCGTTGATGCGTCTTTTTCAAAATAAACTAACGTCGGTAAAACACCTCATATTTACATTTTTTTCCTTGTGCAACAAAAGTACGTGGTTAGATTTAAAGAAAAATAAACATTATTTGGCTCAACATTTATTCAGTTTTACCGTTTGATCAGATTTCATTACAAGTTTGAGAGCGCAAGAGAGAGGGACGGGTCTGTCTCTTGATCTGCTTCTTTACTCTTTGTGTCCTTAACCAAACCATGTGAGGATGTGTTGCTTCAGAGGAACAGTCAGAGAACAGTCTACATGACTACAGTCATCAACTTGCACAGCTACAGGCCTTAATATTCAAAAGTGAACTCTGCTTCACTCGTTATCACGGCAACGCTGATTAATGCAGATTTTAATATTCCAAATATAACCTGCACGCCATGTGGTGCAGCTCCATCCAGATTTTGGTCGCTCACACGGACTCAGGCCCGTGTTGCATGTGAGGAAATTAGGACAGCCAGCACAGCCATTAAGGAGGCTCTGAACATGTGTTGTAATTTGCATCAAGGGAACTCACGAGCGTGAAAATAATTTGGGGCGGGCGATACAAAGTTATATCAAATCAGATTAGATCCACCGTCATGTCACAATATGTCCCGTCACATCACATCAGAGCGTCGAGAGCGTCTATCTGCGCTGCTAATCTCCCCGCTCTGCTCTTCCCCACATTCACTCAGCGGGGGTAATAAGGCCATACAACCACTCTCCATTGTCTGTGCATTTCTCTAACAGCAGGAGAGGTACCACTTTACAGTCAACACACACTCACGCACTTCTTTAACTGCACGGATCATTCAGAGGCAGAGTGTAAAAATCCTTTGCTGGTGTAAAACAAAAGCAGGCGATCAAACGACGATTAGGTCTGATACACGTCTGTCTTACTGTGTTAAATCTACTGTTACCTCTCAGTTTCTACGACTGTCACCTGTAATAATTAAACTTACAGCTCTGTTGTGTCGTCCGCAGAGCTCCAACTACTGTCTGACCAGATTTGAGGGATCCTTGCAACACTAAAGTATTTGCATATCCCATGTGTCTAATTAACACGGCATTACTGGATTATAGCTGGAAAAATAACTTAAACATCCACACAGGGTTTTATTTGTTTATCTAATTAACAGACAAAAGAGTAAACACGATTATATAAGAAGTAGTAAAGCAGCAGATGTCGTGTCGAGGTGTTAAAGTTGATTTAAATCCATTTATCGTTCTGCAGTGTTTCACCCATAACTCCACAGGCCTGGACAAAAAGTCCAGTGTTGATCCTATATTCATTCTGCAGCAGAGCACTGTGCGCCTCTAACTGCACCACCGCGAGTCCATGAATGACACAAATGTCTGTGGTGAGTTTACGTCCATCCATTTTAACCACTTATCCAAAGCTGGGTCGCGGGGGCAGCAGGCTGAGCAAAGTATTCCAGACGTCCCTCTCCCCAGCAACCCTTCCCAGCTCCTCCTGGAGGACCTTGAGGTGTTCCCAGACCAGATGAGATATATAATCCCTCCAGTGTGTTTTGGGTCTGCCCCGGGGCCTCCTCATCCTCATCAGATGCCCGCGACTCCTCCAAGAATGGCCACCTTATCATGGTGGAGGGGTTTGCATATGATCCCAGGAACTGTGTTATCCAGGGCTAATAGCCCCTGGTAGGGTCTCCCAAGGCAAAGTGGTCCCAGGGGAGGGGCCAGACTAAGACCTTGATGGTGCGGCCAATTCGAAAACTGCCCAAACCACCTCAATTGGCCTCTTTTGATGCGAAGGAGCAGCGGCTCTATTCAGAGCTCCCTCTGGATGTCTGAGCTCCTCACCCTTAATAGGAAATTCATTTCCGCTGCTTGTATCCATGATCACATTCTTTCGGTCACTACCCAGAGCTCATGACCACAGGTGAGGGTTGGGACATAGATGGACCAGGAAATCAAAAGCTACGCCTTCTGGCTCAGCTCCCTCTTCACCACGATGGTCCGGTGCAGCGCCTGCATCTCTGCAGATGCCGTGCCAAACTACCGATCCATCTCACGCTCCATTCTACCCTCATGTGTGAACAAGATCCCAAGATACTTGAACTCCTTTGCTTGGGGCAGTAACTCTCTCCCAACCCAACTATAGCTTCATCAGTTTTTTTGAAAATACACATGGACTGCTCTTCATATCGGCATAAATTAGATCAGCACTTGTTTGTATATATATCCAGTGTGTTCTGGGTCTGCCCCAACAATTTCTTTAAATCTGGCACAAACGTCCACTTGAACTCAACAATGAAATGCTACGATCATGGTGGTCACAGGCCAAAGGTCAAGTTCACTGTGACCTTGCATCTACCTCACTCTCGTGAACATCATATCCCAAGAATGCCTGGAGGGAATTTCCTCAGATTTGGCACAATCGTCCACTTAGACTCAACAATGAAGTGATTAGATTGCTGTGGTCACAGGATAAAGGTCAATGTCACTGTGACCTTATCTTTCTTATTCTTGTGAACACAATAACTCAAGAACACCTTAAAGGAATTTCTAAACATCTGGCACAAATATCCACTTGAACAAAACAATGAAATGCTACAATCATGGTGGCCACAGGTCAATGGTCAGCTTCACTGTGACCTTACATCTACCTCATTCTCGTGAACATCATATCCCAAGAATGCCTGGAGGGAGTTTCCTTAGATTTGACAAAAATGTCCACTTGGACTCAACAATGAACTGATTAGATTGCTGGGGTCACAGGTTAAAGGTCACGGTCACTGTGACCTTATCTGTCTTATTCTTGTGAACACAATATCTCGAGAGCACCTTGCGGCGATTTCTTTAAATTTGGCACAAACATCCACTTGAACTAAACAATGAAATGCCACAATCATGGTGGTCACAGGTCAAAGGTCAAGTTCACTGTGACCTTGCATCAACCTCATTCTTGTGAACGCAATACCTCAAGAACACCTCAAGGGAATTTCCTTAGATCTAGCACAATCGTCCACTTAGACTCAACAATGAAGTGATTTAATTGTTGTGGTCATAGGTAAAAGGTCAAGGTCACTGTGACCTCATCTGTCTTATTCTTGTGAACGTAATATCTCAAGAGCACCTCAGGGTAATTTCTTTAAATTTGGCACACGCATCCACTTTGAGTCAAGAATGAACTTATTAGAATTTGGTGGTCCAAGGTCAAAGGTCAAGGTCACTGTGACATCACACAAGACTTTTTTGGCAATAACTCAAGATGTTATTGCCAAAAATGGATGGATGAATGAAATACAAAAGAAAATTTTACTAAACTTTAAATCATTAAACATGAGAATGGAATCTAGTGTAGGGGTGGGCGGCAGGCTCACCAGGCGGGCCAAAGCAGTAAACCGAGAGGAAACACTGTTCTGTAGTATATTTTTACACTGTTACTCCCACAGTCTCACTGTGTGTACGAAGACTTTCAGTTGAAAATGTGATATTAACATATTAGGATCATGTTAGATCAGGAGACCCAGCACCTAACAGGAGTCTACGTCATGCTAACAGCGGCACTATGACACAACATTAGCATGCTTCATTTTACCTGCTGGTGTTCACCATGTTCGTTTTAGTCATTAGTGCCAACATGCTAATTAGCAGAAACCACAAAGTGACTTTAAGAGCTGAAATTGCGGTTATTAAACTCACCACTTAATTTCCCTGACTCACTCACTCACAGGATGATTGAGTGTAAAGCATCGGTCCAGTCGTTGGAAATAAAAAGTCACCTGGATGAATTCACGGACTAATCAGACAGTATTGTCATCAAACCACAGAAACATGTTAGTCTGAAGAATTCATAGACGAGATTTCTCCAACCATCGAGACGTCTGATGAACTCGTGTCAAAGCATGTCACAGTATCTAATTATAACAACGTGCCTCTGTAGCAGAGAGCCCGCGGGCCTCGGCTGTCTGCCAGCTCAGAAGAACACGTCTTGTTCTTTTCCTACCTTGATGCGGCGTGCTGTGCCCCACAGGTGCGACACAATTATCTCACTGACTAATCAAACGCTGATTACACTTACAGTATCTGTTACAGTTTCTGCCTGAAATAACCAGTCTCACAGCACACCGTGTCACAGGTACGTATAGTCAGCTGCATCGGATGACACTGTCCATGTACCTGAGCGGACGTGTGTGTGTGTGTGTGTGTGTGTGTGTGTGTGTGTGTGTGAGAGAGACTGAATTTCACATTGTTTTTATTTAACCCAGGGGTGTATTTGGTGACCCAAATGTCAACGTAGGTAACAAGGATATCTAAAGTAATTTAATACAACTTAACACGGCCTTCCTGAACTGGCACTTTAATTAATGAAAATGTTAAACAGAAAAAATTCAATAATTCATTTAAACAGAAAACTGATGTTCTCTGTCAGTCATTGTTAATTTTGACAGTCTTGAGACAAAATGTCATGTATAGTTGTCTTATAGTTTTTGACTTTTCGTCAACTTCTAGTCATTATGTCTTCTATGTGTTTTTGTGATCTTTAAACTAATCCAGTGAGGCTAATTCACGTTCAGAGTGGAGTCCTGCAGGGATCAGCTGTGAAGTCCAGCAGCTGGTGGCTGTTTGCTCTGCTGCCGTTCAGCGGCTAACAAGTGGAGCTAGCTGCTAACAGCCACCGCTGCAACTAACAAACAAACAAACCCCGCCCTGACACTGGGAGGTTGTGGGTTCAATCCCCGGTCGGGTCATACCAAAGTGGGACTTTAACTTTAACTTTAACCATCCACAGTCTGACACACACGACTGATTAGTTAGTGCTGAATTACAGCTCACAACTCGCACCAATGGAAACATCCTGGTGCAGACTATTTACTGCAGTTTACCAGCCTGTCGCTCATCAGGCATCTGAAGAGAATGTCCGATATTCCATCACTAACATTTTCGTCTCATCAACAAAAATGAAACGTCGTAGTTTTTATTATCTAGATCTATTTTTAGCTCGTCATCATCTCGTTTTTGTCATGGAAAAAAGGTCATTGATTGAAAAATTTTCTTCATCTTTCATCAACAAAATTAACACTAAGGTCAACATAAGGTATTTTGCGTTACGTACTCATCTCCACGCCTCTGCCTCATACGCGCTAACTTTCACTCAGTCCCTCCCAGCTTTGTGACTAACAGAAAACATTAGAAGAAAAAGCAGAAAATCGGCGGGATACAACACGGTGTATTACGTTCTTAGATATGTCATGTTCTAGTCACTGAAACTCCTGCTTCCATTCACTCCTAAATCTCTGTTGCTGCTGTTTTTGACAGTCCGTCCCTCCAGGATTTCACAGGCTGATTCTGGGATTGTTGCAGTCTGCAATGATTTCACGGCAGCTTTTCTAAAATATTGTGATGCATGTTGCAATGTTTTTAGGCAGTTTTAGGAGTAAAATTGTTCCAAGATGGAGACTGTTCACACACACTTAAAAGTGTGTTTCAAGTTTCAAGTTTCTGTAAACCGTTTCTTCAACCAAAAGAAGAAAAAAACGAATTCTTTTGAACACTGTATCTGAAGTCACTGATTATAATTACGTTTACAACAACTGTGTAATAACGTATTGTGTATACAGTGTACCATGAGAGCATGATGTTTTCTGAGATTAATATTGTTCCATAAAAACCTCGTACCATTGCAGCCCGACCCACAGTATGAGTAAGGCTGCTGTCACACCTGCCCCGTTTGGTTCAGTCAAACTCAGGTTTGTTCGCCCCCTCAGTGCGGTTCATTTGGGCAGGTGTGAACACAGCAATCACACTCAGGTGTGAACACACCAGAACAACCGGACTGAGACCTTCTTGAAGAGGTGGTCTCAGTCTGGTTCCAAAGGAACTCTGGTGCGGTTGGTTTGTGGTGAGAAGGTGTTCCGACCTGGATGTGAAGCAACTGCAGTCACATGACACATTGTTTGGGTTAAACATGAGCATGTTACAGTCCTGGAGGATTATTAATGTGCACCTCCTCCTGTACTGCCTTAATATGCACATTCAGCACATCCAATGCATCAAAACATTGTTTTCTAGTTGGAGCCGCGCCTCGTTTTCAAACTGTATGGTTTGACTAAAATGAACAATGACAGCAATATAGTCCACGATGAGCAGCGCTAAAATCAACCTGCGTAGTTGTCCCTCCATTGTGACATTAGAAAGTGTCACATTTATCTTGCAAGTGTACTCTTCTTCAACGTTTGCTTTACTTCCTGGATTTTTCCCACATGGAAATTCTGACCAATCAAGAGCAGCTTTCTCACACAAGGCATTTGATCTGGTCCTCTTGTAAATGCTGCCGTGAGAACACCAACCAACTCTAGGCAATTATACAACTTTGGAACAACATAAGTCCCTGATTCAGACCAGAGGAGACCACTCTAGGGCTGAGAACAAACTTAGATACATTGAAAACCATGTGTGCAGTGATGCAAGACACTAAAGCTGCTGCTTTTGTTTCAGTCATTCAGGGCTGAGATTTCAGAGTTTGGTTCTGTCACTCACTAAATAAAGGCAAACAGAGGAGAACCAACCTGGTGCTGAGAAGACGGAGGACGTTCTGACTCGATGACACAAGCATCAGATGGTGTTTTGGGGATGAGCGTCTTTGTTGAAATAGATGTTCCTGAGCCGGTCTGCAAACTCTGAAACATAATGAAGAACTAATCTTAGATGTGGCAATAACATACATTTTTTTCTATAAATTAATTTTTTCAATTGATAAAAAGAAATCTAATTAAATCTGGACTCCAAACATCAGACGGCTGCGTATTGATCTTGCCTCATTATCACTTTAAACTCAGCAGGGACACCAGCTGTGGATTAAATCATGTGTGCAGAGTATATAGGACAGCACTGTGTGTGTCTTTGTTGTACTTGTTAATCTGATTTAGTTTAAATGGAAAAAAATCTACTCATGATCTGAATGTTCAGACTCTTTATAAGAAGGTCAACTTGTGCCTCAAGTCACATCACATGGCTCTGATATCAGGAAGAATTTCCCAACTCCTATAAAAACAGTCCTCTTCCTCCGTCTCACTGCTGCCAGCTTTGACCTGGTGAGCTGAAAGCTGAGAACACACTCCGTTTACCAACCAGTGACACGGCGGCTGTTAATGTTGTAGCGATAGTGACAAGCCGAGCGGAGCTGCTGGCCCGTAGCAAATCCTGAAGCAGGACTGAAAAAAACGTCTAAATTACTAAACAAACATCATGTTGACCCAAAGCTGACCTTCACCGTCAGGCTGCACGTTACTTCCACTCCATTTACTTCCTGTGGAGAGTCTGGCCCCGCTGCTGCTACTTCCACGTACATGTCGCAGCCTCAGGCTGCCATTACTGTCCTCCTCTCAGTCTTATTTATCATCAGGCAGAAAACACTCACTACAAACATTAAGAACTTTACAGTAACATAAATGACATCAGAAAAACACTGAACAACAGGACGGATGCACAGACGGGTCCGTACGAATCAGAAGTCTGCTGTAAGCCAAAGAAAATCTTTGTCGACTCATTCTACCTGCTCTTACACCAATCAGTTGGTCAATAAAGAAAAAGAGACTTGCATATATTAACTAAATCAGCCACAGGTCACTGAGTGTACTCTACCTGGCAGTGTTGCGTGCAGGCCCACAGGAAGTGCATTGCAGTTTTCCTAGTGACCACACAGTGGCACTGCAATGCCCAGGATCTGTCAGTTTTCCCTTCAGGTCTGTGAAACTTTTTTTTTTTTAAGCGTCACAACCCCCATGCAAAGACTCGTTTTAATTTCAAGATTTTATCCATCCAATCTGATAACATTTGGAAAGTCTGGAAGACCTGCAAGATTAAATCATTTAACCTCATTCAAGTTAGAAATTGCTGAACCGGAAATTAGCCACTTGGCTGTCAGACGTTGGCAACTCGACTGCACAGTGGGAGTGGGAAGGTGTGCGCTCTCCACCTTAAAGCTTTCCACGTAGGCGCATGGAAGGGCAGAGAGGCCCAGAACAGAGCCACACCACCAAATACAATACTGCAATGGAAAGTGACAAAAGTGGTCCTGCTTGAAATGTGGTGCATCTCCACACACAATGTCTCTTCAAAACAAGCGTCCATTTTGTTTTCTTCTTCTTGTCAAACTACCACATACACCACCAGCTGGACCGGAGTGTGGAACTAGAGATTATATTCTATAACTGGAGCATGCGTCATTGGTGCATTTCCAATGTGTGCAGCCCGCACTATCACAAATTTCGGGTTGCATGTGTCCACACTGGAGTCAGCGCTGACCCCCATGGGCATAGGTAGATGATGTCTTAAATGGCGCATGGACTGAAGCAAAGAAGCTTAAAGTGTGAATTAGCCGTGACACTATGATGTTTGCAGAGGAAGAGCTGACTCTGGTGTTCAGAGGTTATCTGATAAGAACATAAAGACAAACAATAACAGCGCTGCTAATGTGCTCTCTGGAGCGGGGGGGTCTGGAGCATGACCTTTACTGCAGGGTGCCTCCCTTGTTTCAGTCTCGATTCCCTGCACAGTGTCTCTGCCCCGTCCCTCCATCTCTCCGAGATGCTGAGAGCAGCAGGATGTCAGAAAAAGACTCTCTCAAAAGTCACAGTGTGAGCTTTACTGTACAAGACTGCTGAAACCTCCCGAGGGGTGGAGGAAAGGCCTCGACCTCTCCGCAGAGGTTCATTCGGAGCAGGGAGTCTGTCCTTTAATGTAATCTCTGGACCACTTCCTGTTGTGGCCACTCCTGACGCCGGTCTCAGTTCCTTTCTCCATAGGACACAGAGTACATGTGTGTGTGTGTGTGTGTGTGCTGCGTACAGCGAGGATCTGTGTGTACTCTCGGAGAACATTTGAGTGAGAATCCTCCCTGGAGGCGCGAGAGCTTGTTATAAAGTCTTTCTCTCATCCCGCTGAAGCAGGTTTTTTTTGTCTTTCCTTTTATCCACTGAAACAATACAAGCCCCCGGAGAGACGCTGCTGACAGAGAGGAAGAGACTGTGCAGCAACACAGGCAGAGATGGAGGGAGGAGAAACAGAACACAGAGTGCCACAGCGACAGCAAACACGCCGTCACTAATGGATGATGCCGTCCCCCCTCTGGGCCAATCAGAGTCATTTAAAGAATGGCGGGATGCAGCAGTGTGAGGGCGGCACCGACCTGCCGTTACACTAATGTTGGCAACCCTCCTGCACTCACCTGAGATTTATTTATAGATTACAATGAATAATTTATTTTTTCCTTATTCACTTTGTTGACCTTTGACCTTCTGTACACTGCACACTCATCAGCAAACAGAGAAATGATGATACATAACTTTTATTTCATGCATCACACTCAAACTTCATTAAGTAGTTTATGTTTGCAGTGCACACATTTAGTCAACCTGCGCACAGTCAGCACTTTAGTTTTAGTTGTTCCAGTTCCTCTGAGTCATCAGTGCCGAGGGTCCCACCGCTGGTTACTGCAGCTGAAGCAGGCCGCAGCAAAACATGCAGCCCCCAAGGCCTCGATCATACACAGAGCGTTATGCATGAGACCCTAAAAAAGAGGCTGGATCATGGGGAGTACCACCAGTTGGTCCAGGAGCTTCTCCTCCATCATGGACGTTTACAGTACTGCACTTATCTGCTGTTTTCTATTGAGATGGTGCTAACTGTGCTTTGTAAAGTCGTATAGCTCTGGGTATCCAGCAACCACTACCACCAGTTTCTCCTCCATTGTTTACCAACT
>NC_065523.1:38661007-38668163 GCF_006386435.1 Epinephelus moara
CTAATTAGCTCAGTGAGATAGAAATTGATTCTTAGTCTCAGAGGTTGTGAGTTCAAGCCTCAGCTGATGCAAAAGGCAGATTGTGTTGCTAAATGTCTTCCAATTCTTCTGCTTGTTGCTCAGAATTGCCTAAAAATGCCTGGACCCGACCCATCGCTTTTTATTGCATTTTCACATTGAAATAAACAGAGCGCTGCTTTCACTTGCTTTTCACATTGAAATAAACAGAGCGCTGCTTTCACTTGCATGTTGTGCTACTTTTCAGCTAACGTATAAATCTCTGCATCAAAATAAGACTTAAAATAAGGCGCCTCATTACCTGAATACTGTGCGTTTCTTATAGATATGTATCTACATTGTTTTTTGTTTGTCTGTGTGTTTTACAGCGGTCACTGTAGCGTGACGTGCTGCAGCAGCACTGTTATGGATGCCTGAGTCAGTGCTGGCTGAAGACATAAATTCAGTGAGGTAACATTAATCTTCTCAGCCTTCATGTGTTCATCGTACTGCAGGTTGAGAGGTTTTTGATTGAGGATGATGATGATGATGATGATGATGATGATAGTTGATGAACGGATGATTTTCATTTTGCCCGTCTGCAGTCTCAACGTTCAGTAAAGTTTTCCAACACTCAGTAAAGTTTTCACAGGCTGCTGCTGCACACTGATGACTGATTATGTTAATTTAATTCATTTAATTTATTTCATTAAGTTCATTTAATTGTGGGAAGCAAAAATCAGGATCATGATTAATATTTGATTAATCGTGCAGCCACAGCATGAGGAGGATTTTTATTATTATATAGATTTTTTTTTTAGAATGTATTAGTTTTTGTTAACTTTTTAATTATTCATGTTGATTGTCCCGTTTTATTTGTGGCTTAGTTGGTTCATGTCATGCCATCAGGCTGTAACCTGTGACAGGCTGTTATGACACAGTCACATATATGGAGTTTATTCACGTAGGTTTCCATCACCAAAGGTTTGTGACAGAATCAGAGAGGAGAGGGAGAGACGCTGTGCTGCTGCCAGAGGAGCCGCTGAATGAGTTCCCTCTGAGCGCTAAGAGAAGGAAAAGTTTATTCCACACTACTGAAGCTGCTCCTCTTTTTGGAACCACCAAGGAGTCGGGAATAATTTCACTTTCAGCCTTGACATGGCACACCCGACTGAATATTTAGCTGATTTCAACATGTAAAACATTCCAAGACTTCTCCTTTAGCGACAGTTGGACACGAAATCAGGGTCAGAGAAAGGTAAGGAGAAACATTTCATTTCTCTGTAGAGATCCTTTCCATACTGTTAACAGACACTTCTTGTAACAAGAGCCTGTGCGGCAAAAACAAACTTTTATTGGACGTACATTGACGGTGCACAGCTGCTCACAGTGACTTTACTGCAGCCTGTTTCGCTCTCTCTCCTTCAATACTGGATCAATGTCAAAAATCGCCTCCATGAAGAACTTGGACACGAAAACAAAAAGGGTTTAGGTTCAAAATTACCAAAATTTCCCATTAACTTTCATCCAGTGACCTGTTGTCTTGTTTTGTAGAATAATGTGCAGTGTTTAAAATAGGATTTGGTTATTGAAAAATGTGATTTCAAATGGTTCTTTATAAGATATGCAATATCTTGTCGGACAATGTTTGACCTTATAAATTACAATGTGCCCAATTTGTAATGCTTTTAAGTGTTTTCTTACTTTTAGACAAGTCAACTAGTCCAAGTTTAAACATCAGGGAAATCATTCGTGAGAACACCCCTCCTCTGTGTTTCCCCTTTCGTTTGGTTTCTTTCATTTTTTTGGTAAATAACCCCCCTTTATTTATTTTTTTAATCGACATGTGCCTCCTCACGCCTGCCAGCTCGCTCCGTCACATCCAGTGAGATGAGATTAATTAAAATCTGATCAGCGGTGTCTCTGGGATGACACGTGGATAAACAAACAAATGATTGACGTGATGCCCCCTGTGGGCCAATCACTGTAATTTAAACACATGGAAACACATTGATGAGAGGAATCATCTCCTCCAGGTTTGCACTAATTTCATCAGGAGTGTGTGAGATATTGAGTGTGACACCTGGACAAACAATTGTAAAGATTAGTATCCCCCCCCCGAGTGTTGGTGCTGAAACACTCAGAGCAGAAGTTGGATGCATTGAGTTAAAATCGTGTTTGTGATGTCTGAGGTACCAAAACAAACCCAACAGCACAATGCTGATCCTGCTTCGCTCTTCTAAGTCTCTTATCAATAAAAGACTGTGCGTCGTCAATGAGGCTGATAAAAGAAAAAGAAAAATTATTTCTTATTCTTGTCTCATTTCCTTTTTTAACGAGAAATACCGCCTCGTGATTGTAGACAGATGCTAGGTCATAGTGACCTTGGACCACCAAAACTTTAACAGTTCATCCTTGAGTCCAAGTGGACGTTTGTGCCAAATTCGAGGAAATTCCCTCAAGGTGTTCCCAAGGTATCACATTCATGCAAATGAGAAGGGATGCAAAGTCAATGTGACCTCGAAACACCAAATTCTACTCACTTTATCTTTAAGTCCAAGTGGACATTTGTGCCACATTTAAGTTAATTTAAAATTGTAATCATTTAATCCTTGACCCAAGTGGACGTTTGTGCCAAATTTAAGTTAATTTAAAATTGTAATCATTTAAGCCTTGACCCAAGTGGACGTTTGTGCCAAATTTAAGTTAATTCAAAATTGTAATCATTTAAGCCTTGACCCCAGTGGACGTTTGTGCCAAATTTAAGTTAATTCAAAATTGTAATCATTTAATCCTTGACCCAAGTGGACGTTTGTGCCAAATTTAAGTTAATTCAAAATTGTAATCATTTAAGCCTTGACCCCAGTGGACGTTTGTGCCAAATTTAAGTTAATTCAAAATTGTAATCATTTAATCCTTGACCCAAGTGGACGTTTGTGCCAAATTTAAGTTAATTCAAAATTGTAATCATTTAAGCCTTGACCCAAGTGGACGTTTGTGCCAAATTTAAGTTAATTTAAAATTGTAATCATTTAAGCCTTGACCCAAGTGGACATTTGTGCCAAATTTAAGATAATTTAAAATTGTAATCATTTAATCCTTGACCCAAGTGGACGTTTGTGCCAAATTTGAGGAAATTTGACCCAAGTGGACGTTTGTGCCAAATTTGAGGAAATTCCCTCAAGGTGTTCTTGAGACATCACATTTACAAGAACACAAAGGGCGAGGTCACATTAACCCTTGACCAGCGCGATGCAATCAGTTAATTCTTGAGTCAAAGTAGACATCTGTGCCAAATTTGAGAGAATTCTGTAAAGGCCTTCTTGAGGTATCACCTTCATGGATGGATGCAAGGTCACAGTGACCCTGACCTTTGACCACCAAATTCTAAACACTTTGAACACCAGAACCTAATCAGTTTATCTTTGAAGTCTATCAAGTCTATCAGTCTATCTATCAAGTGGACATTTGTGCCAAATTTAGAAGAAGAAAAAAAACAACTCCCTTGAGGAATTCTTGAGATATTGCACTCACGAGAATGGGACAGTCTGACAACTGAAAAACATGATGCCTCCGGTCACGGCCATCACTGGCGCCGAGACATAAAAATACCAAATGGTACAAAAGAACCAACGGGGTTGATTCTAGTGTGGTTACATACCTGAATAATTAATTAAAGAATGTGTAAACAATATTATAAATCTGACCAGACATTTGATGCCAGCTTTTGGTACTTAACCGTTGTGCATATACAGAGATTTAAAGCTGCACTGCTTTTTTATCAGCAGTGTGTAATGTGAACAGAAGAGCACAGTGTCGACTCCACAGAGAGTTCTCACCCTCGGCCTCACACCAAGTTTTATCATGTTGTAACGTATTATTTTAGTTTTACTGTCCTCCAACTTCGATGTTGTCGTTCACATCCAAGTAGCCAAAAAATCAATTATTACTGTCATAACAGGAGGCAGACAGCCAGACGCAAAGGGTTTATGTTTTCTTCTCTGCCTTGTTCCCGACCTCAATGTCTTTAGGTCATTGGCCAGTTTTCAAGATAACAGGCTCTGTTTGAATCCGCTTTATATTATCCTGCCTTTATCCCACATTACTGACGGACACAGTGGATCCCTCTGTGGTGGGCAGGGAGGGCACCTCTACATCAGCTAAATGTTTTCTTCATGGAAAAAAATACTTACAAGGCAATTCTTACAACTTGTAAGCAGAAAGAGAGAAATGTTTTTACTAAGGTTGGTATTTTTGGGGTTTCTATCAGATACTGGTGCTAAAATCCATCCATCCATTTTCAACCGTTTATCTGGGCCGAGTCGCGGGGGCAGCAGACTGAGCAAAGCATTCCAGACGTCCCTCTCCTCAGCGACACTTCCCAGCTCCTCCTGGAGGACCCCGAGGCATTCCCAGGCCAGACGAGATATGTAATCTCTACAGTGTGTTCTGGGTCTGCCCCGGGGCCTCCTACCAGTGGGACGTGCGCCCAGGAGGATCTTGATCAGATGCCCGAATCACCTCAACTGACCCCTTTTGATGCGCAGGAGCAGCGGCTCTACTCCAGATGTCTGACTCCTCCCCCTATCTCTAAGGCTGAGCCCAGACACCCTACAGAGGAAACTCATTTCGACCACTTGTATCTGTGACCTCATTCTTTCGGTCGAAAGCTTTGCCTTGGCAACATGGCGCTTCACACACAGAAGATCTATACAACCTCCAAAGTTTCAAGGTGGACACCCAAGATGAGGTCACCAATTCTGGTCAAGGTCAATGTGATGCAAGGTAACGGTTATCTTGACCTTTGACCACCAAAATCCAATCAGTTAATCCTTGAGTCCAAGAGAATGTTTGTGCCGAATTTCAAGAAATTCCCCTGAGGTGTCTTTGAGATATCGTGTTCACAAGGATGGGACAAACAACCCGAAAACATAACCCCTCCAGCCACAGCTGTCGCTGGTGCTGAGGCATAAAAATTGTTTTTTAAAACTTACACTCAACCTGCATGTACACAGAAATAAAAAAGTATATCCAGCCCTGAATAATCTTGATGGATGTTATGAATATTTTAGTGTTTGTTCCATTTGCTGTGGTCGGAGAACTGGTGGTGGCTGCGAATGTGGAAAGAAAAATAAAAACAACAACTTTGGAAATAAGCCAGCGAAGAGGAAACAGGCCCCAGAGAATAAAGTCTCTCAGGACTGTCTGGACAGAACGCCATGACAATCCATCCGACAATTGGCGGGGTGTTTGGCTAAAGTGGCGTGCCGATGGACCGGCCGATGGGCAGGCTGACGGTGCCTTTAAAGAGCCAACAACAAAAATCACAGCAAAGCTAAAACATGATGAAATCTAAAAACACAGGGCTCAGCGTCAGAGCACAGAGGTAAAAAGTTTACATAGCGAGGACAAACAATCGACCTCAGGGAGAAAATGTTCCACTTTAACCGAGGAATGTTCCTCATCTAATCTAATCAAACTATTGAGAACATTACAATTTTCTGATTAATAATGTTCCCAAACACACTTAACGGGACCTCTGCAATAAAACACTCGTCTTCCCACAACTGTAAATGTCATGTTTAGAGTCCGTGCTCCTTCACATCGCAGCAGTAACAACATTAAAACTGAATTAAAGCTCCGTGTCATGGTCCTGAAACAACACGGTGATTCTCAGCCGATTTAAGACCTTCTCTCTCAGTCATTTCCTGTCAGATGGAGGGAGAATCGTCGCGGCTTACTGGTGTTTAATTTTGTGTGTGGGAGATGCGTGCCTCGATCTGGTGTTGAACACTGGAGTCTGTGTATTTAATAAAGATGTTCCTGCCTCCACAGAAAAGAACAGAACATTCCTCAGACGCTGGTACCGAGGAGGAGCCCTCAAGGCTCTTCTCTGATACCCTCTATGTGTGTGTGTGTGTGTGTGTGTGTGTGTGTGTGTGTGTGTGTGCCAGAGCAGTACAGCCTGTTTTATATTGTACTCAGTCAGGTATTATGTACAGTATGTTCACTCACTGGGTGGTAACTTCTCTCTTTCTCTCTCTTTATCTCTTTACCATGCAATTATTTTTCTGTCTCTTATTCTCTCATTCACCTGCTCACATTCGTTATTTTATTCTACTGCAAGACAAAACAAAACACAAACAAAAAACAACAGTGAATACAGGCCAATAAATGAAGTGTTGTCAGGGGTGTTGGCTGTCGTGTGTCTGTGTCTGTACTTGACGGGTCTGACAGGTGAAAGGATGCGGGAAGAGGAAAATAAATGAATAAAAAATAAAATAAAAATGAAAAAACCCATGAAACTCATAATAATAATGATAATAATTAAAAAATAATAATGAAGTCAGGGGGAGTCTCCCTACCATCTGCCAGCAGTGAAGCAGCACCAGGGCAGCACTCAGGAGTGAGACAAAGACTTAAAGTCATCAGCAAATTTCCAACAGTGTACCGGTTTCAAGGTATACGGTGTAGGGATGCAGGATAATATCGGTACGTCATCACTTTCTCCCAATATTGGCTTTAAAATGAACTAACAGCTCTCCAGTTCATATATTGACGATATTTTCAAATTGCTGTGGTGCTCCATGGTCACAAAATGTGACTAAATAGGCGTGACCTGGAGCACGACAGAGAAGACAAGCTTTGCCTAATTACACAGTATCTGTCAGGGGAAACTGATGTGGATGGGCAGAGGAGTGTGTGTTATGTACCATGTTTGTTAAGGATGCACGATAATATTGTGCCGATATCGGCTTTAAAATGAACTATCAGAATCTGCCAACGTGCTTTTTCTTTCGATTTGCACTAGTGCTGCACAATTAATCTAATCGTGATGTCAGGCTGTGCGATTACATAACCGCACCAAAGGCTGCGATTTGCGATTTAATGTAAATAAACGTTAACGTGTGTGTCTGTGAACGTGACTGCCTCTTCTGTAGTGTGTGGAGTTTGTTGACATCACGCCCACAAGCTATCCTGCTGTATGCAGCACGTATGGTCAGGTGACCAGCCGGCGTGCAGCAGTGACCAACACAGACGCTGAAGAAGAGCATGAGCTCGATCATGAACAGGCTGAGTTGGTGGCGAAAAAAACGCAACGTCTATCACATGACGATACTTTGGATTCAGGTACGGCGACGTTGAACAGAAAGACGTG
>NC_065523.1:38668724-38677949 GCF_006386435.1 Epinephelus moara
ACAATATTGTGTGTGGTTTTTTGTCCCCTCTGTTGGTCCCAGGAAACAGCAGCACCAGGCTGGCACTGACACTACTAAAGTAACTGAAAAGGAAAGGCTGCATTGTTTGTTAAATGTCAACAATGTTTTGTGGTGTTAATCTATTTTTTATTTATTAGGGGGCCAAAGCACAAGTGTGTGGAGCCGAGGTTATAAGGGGCTTTTAATTTGAAACAAGTGTTGAGTTTGAAATGACGGTGCGATATGTTAACTTTATAAAGACAACGGAGCGGATAAAAAGTTAATATATAAACACACAGAGGGATTAATAAATAACGGACCGTCTATAATGTAGTTTGTTTCAAATGAAGCTGGGAGCCTCTGCAGTTGTGGTGAGTAAAAGCTAATGTTATTACTTTATGTTGTACCATTGTTTGCTAGCTTGATGCTAATGACAGTAACGTTAACTCAGCGGGTTGACAAAGTGCCTCTGCTGTTTCACACCATATTTCCCCCTTTTACTCTGTGTGGTAACATCCCTAGAGGAAATATTAAAAATGCTGGGGTGTTGTTGTCATACAGTTGTCTACAGCAGCAGATCGTTCTGTGTTTCTACTGGTCAAAGTGACGGCTGTGATGGGAGAACTGGATCTCAGTGAAGGGCAAGTGCTCCATAACTTTAATTTTGGAGACAAAAAAATGTAGGCTTAGCGCCCTGTGGTCCATTGGCCAATAGTAAATGTAGAATACTCAAAAGTACTTTTAAAGTAATTGAGTTACTTTACTCAGGGAGTAACGCAGTAAAGTAACTGGTTACTTTTTTATAAAGTAACACAGTAACGTACTTTGATTACTTTTAAAGTAACCCTTACCCAACACTGCTTACAATACTAAAAAGAAATTCAACTGGACAGAAAATCTCCCCTTGATTTAAGTTATTTTGGAAAGGAGAGACTTTTTACACAAACTTCCATTAAAAAACAGTTTAACTTTTAAATAAAGTAATAAAACGTTTGTTTAACCAAAAAAATTCATTTTCATTCCTTTTTTCTGAGACAGTTATCTTACAGTGAAACTCTCACACCACAGCAGCCCTACAACATAGTGTGGCAGTGTGTGTAGCATGCAACTCGACTGATGTGCGTCACATGACCTGTGTCACCTGACGTGACATTACGTCAGAGACTTTAAAGCCAAACCATGGTATTTTTTTCACACATGCTTTTGATGCCTAAACATCAGGAAGTAAACCTAAAGACAAAGTGTTCTACCTATGTTGTAAGTTTACTTTGACAAAGCCTGTGTGCATTAAACAAGCAGAGACTGTACCTTGTACACTCACTGAATAAAAGTTAACTGACATCATTAACTGAGAGGAAAATAAACCTTTAGGAAACGTGTCTGATTGTTAAACAGCCATTCTGACCAGCGAGGGCAGCAACCATTCACAGACTCGTAAACTCACCGCTCACATCTCTAAAAATAGACAACAGTGCACACTGACATTCACACCTATGGGTGCTTCAGAGCTGCCAGTTCACCTGACTGACACGTCAGTGGAGTGTGGGAGGAAACCAGAGCACCTGGAGGAAACCAGAGCAGACACTGGGAGAACATTTAAAGCTGTACAGAGACACAGAGAGTCCAGCTGGAGGCTCACACAGTGTTAAACCACTGCTCCTCTGTGCTGCACTCTGACAGATATAAACTCAACTAAATTACAGAAATCTGATTTAAAGTTTTAGAACTGGGGAGGTCGACTGTTAACTTTTAATCTATGACAATATTTCTGATTAATGATGTTGGTATACAGGTTTCGATAATCAATCATTTCAATCATTTTTAAGCAAAACACCAACGTCGCATATGGAGACGGTATTGAAAATATTTTTCAATACTCATCTGTGTGAAGGAGTGAACATCTAACGTCAGAGTTAATTACTGACGAGCAGAACCTTAGGGCCGGGCTCCACCGGCTGCAAACGTAAGCGTCACGTCAGCGTAGCGTCGCGGCGTATTCATCTGGGCTCCACTGACTGCGTACGGAAGCGACACGTAGAGAAGCCAGCGGCGTTGTTTACCGTTTGCCGAGCCGAGAGGCTGCATGTAGGCTGCATGAAATGTTAAAGCATTTTCCACCTAAGTTATTACATATATTTGAGTTATCTACAAGTTTACTGTACTGTTTGTCATCTACTCGCTTTCAAATGTCCGCCACGGACATTTACACAATGTCACGGATAAACATGGGTAAATGCATGAAAAAAAATCATCACATATCACCTCTGATAATGGTTTATTCATTTAAAAACACATTGTGCTCGTTTAGCACACTATTTCATGTAGTTTTTATCTGCTGGAGGGTCGCGTAGGGGAGCGTAGCGCGACAAAAATAGAAGAGCCGCGTAAAATAGAGAGTTGTCGCGTGACAGGCGGTGGTTGACGCGCCGCTCCCGTTGCCGGTGCAGCCGCTGTAACTGATTAACGGGGGCGAGCTGCTACGGGACTCGCGCTGCAGTTAACACTACTAACAGCGTGAGTTAATGTCTCTGCACATGTTGAGCTTCCAGCTATGTTAATACAGACACAGGCTAATATAACATGATGAGTTAGAGTTGTTCGGACCACTTTTGGACTTGTTTGCCCACATATTTGTACCGAGAGGTCTTTGGATCCGTTCTGCTACTACGTCTGCTGCTTCTTCTTCTTCTTCTTCTTCTGGCGGACCAGGTGCGTTAAGTGCGTCTTCACGATGCATACCGCCACCTATTGCACCGGAATTGTAACGACAAGCTACATTCACAGACAGTGAGTCCCATTATAATGTGTTTATGAGCGAGGTCGAACAGGTAGCGCCAAAAGCAGAAAAATCTATATGTGGTGGAGATCATTTATTCGTGGCGCACCGCCACAGATAAATGAATGTATGGGAAACACTGTAGTTCACATTTTGCGACCATGGAGCACCACATGGAGCAAATATTATTAATGTATGAACTGGAGAGCTGTTAATTTGTTTCCAGCTCACAGTGAATAAATCATCATGTTTCACAGCTCTGCGGCAACAGTTGAAGTTTCTGTTCACTAACGTCTGACTGCTGACCGGAAGCTTCGAGTTCACAGCAAGAACATCAACACTTCCTGCCAGAGACGAGCCAGGTGCTTCAAAATAAAAGCACAGGTGGTTCTGCTTTGATTTGTTTCATCATAATAATGCCTTACTGAACTGTATTCTAACTGTAATTTATTTAACTGTATTACAGTAGCGTTCTATTTCACTTTATTATGACAGTAGCTACTTTATTTTACTTTTTGTGACTGTAGTTCATTCATTCATTTTGTATTTTAGTAGTCTACCGTAGTTATATCATTTATCATGATATAGGCCAAAAATATCGCAATATTATTCGTACACTATTTTGCCCAGCCCTAGTGTGGATTAGGACTATAGATATATTACATCGTTATCGAGATATGAGACTATATATCATCATTTTTGATACCACTGTGTCGTGACGTGGAATAAATGGTGTTTTTTACCTCATTTTAAAGGCTGTGTTATTGTAAAGTGATGTAAATTCATCAACTTAGCAGACTTTTTTTTGTTTTAATGCTTACCCAAACCCATTTAGTCGTTATATCCACATTATTGATGATTATTGATCAATAACAATAGTCAATTGACTAGTCAGTCAATCAAAACAATCGTCATCTCTACAACTTTCTTGCATCAGAGATGGTCTTTGGTCAGAAATATTGTTATGTAACATTAATAGTGCTTTTTTCACAACTCTTTTTCAAAATTTAAAGTCTATAGCCCTATTCAGACGGGATTAGTTTAACGTGGAGACGTAGGGTAAAGTAATTATTACCAGGGATTTTAGTCCCGTCCGAACGTGTCATGTCTGTAATCATTACAGATAATGTCAGTTAAAATTACGGCGACTTTTACCTTCTGTAAAACGGTCCGGAGAAAATACCTCGGGTAATATTAATCCTGTGCAAACGCAATCCTGAGACATCACCTTTAAGGGTACTTTTGATCTTTGACTTAATATTTTCCATATTTTTGTACCAGAAATATGGAAAATATAAAGTCAAAGATCAAAAGTACCCTTAAAGGTGATCTCTCATACATGTATAGAAAAAGACACAAGTTTGCCAAATATAATATTTATGATAGAACGTATCGTTTTACATTAAACAAAAAAAAAGAAAATAAATAGATAAACAGTTATAAGTGAAGTGCCTTTGAGGAGATTTAAAAATAATGAAATGTATATTGTGTATTGAGATATAACCTAAAAATATAGTGATATAATTTTCAGGACATACTGTCCAGCTCTCGTGTGGATGTGCTGACAGTTTCAGAAAATATGACAAAATTCATTTTTTATAAAAGTTACCAACTGTAGCTTTAAATACATAAAAAATAATCTACAGTTATTATGTAATGAAAATAATTATTTACGTTGGTGTGGCCAAATGATGCAGAAGAATCAATGTTTTAATTTTGTTTGTATCAACAAATGTGCAGCAAATTATCATCGCTATCATCATTATTATTATTTATTTATTTATTTATTTAATCAATCCTTCACTTCAACAATAACAATGTTGTAAACATGTTACATGTTAAGTATGTTACAGGTTACATGTGGACACTCATGTCAAGTTAAATACCAAACTCAGTACAAACTGGATGGATGAGTCAAAGCCCCTCCCCCGCTCCACACTACATGTCTGTGACGTCACCGTGCCGTGGGACCTCGGGGACTGGGGCAGCGCTGCCTCCACAGCCCCTGTTATGTAACTGGTTTCCCTCAGACTGAGGCAGGCAGGGGGCGAGAGACTGGTTTTCTTCCTGTCTCCTCCTCCTCCTTCTCCTCCTCCTCCTCCTCCTCCCTGCTCGCTATACATTAAGCCTCAACCTCAGAAAACCAGGACGCTGCCTTGCAGCAATGAGCTATGGGAAAATGGAGGGGAGGGGGAGGGGGGTGTTAGGAACGGACGTCAAAAGAGGTCACGTCTGGCTGCGGGCGGAGATTATAGCTCTGTATGTATACACACACACACACACACACATACATGCATGCAGGATTTTTACTTTCTTTGGTTTGTTGTTCTAGTAGTTCTTTTTCTCACAGTGATTTCTGTCAGAGCAGGAACACATGGTTGTTTTTTATGAAATGCAGTTGGCATTTACAGAACCTTTTTGGCTTCATTGGGTTAAGCTTTGCTTTTCTAAAGAAAATAAGGCCCACTCAGAAAAACTGCCTTTCTTCCAAGAAAACACTGATGCAGCGACTCATAAACACTAATATATCTTTGGAAGGCTGCTGAAAACTAATAAAAAACACCGGCTGCCAAAATCATAACTGGGTTACTGGAGGAAACTCTTGTAAACAAGGTGAGTGCTTCCTGGGTAATTTTATGTGCGCCTGCTCTCTGCACTCCAGGGAAATATTATTTTTGGTTCCTGTTTCACACTCAGTTCTGGTTAGACGAGATTTTTCCTTCCTGTCCGGCTCCTCCGGAAATTTCTTACATGAAAGCATCACATGCATGTTCTCAAAGACGAGCGACGAATGAGTCACAGCTCGGCAAAAAATGTCACGTCTCCTCCAGTTGAATGTGATTTGCTCAGAAACAAAACGTGGTGTGACAGGAGGGTCGTATGAAACAGAAAGTGGTGCGTGATGCACGCGGTGCGGTGAAGGAACCTTTACTGTTAGTGAGTGTGACATTTTAGGTGAGCCTTCTGTAAGTGCAGGACATCACTCACAGTTTGTCCTGAGCACTGCTCTGATTTTTCATTTAACCTTTATTTAACCAGAAAAACACTCTTTTTCAGGAGCGTCCTGGGGCTGAGGTATCATGATCACGCACAAAAATCCAGCAGTGGGGCTTTTAAACAGTCCAGAGGAACCAATGAGTGCAACTTTTCTGCAGAGGACTCCACATATAAGGAGCTGCAGACATAAGTGCTCACTTGCCAAACTCCGTACGCACCCTCCTCGGCCAGCGGTTCCCCACTGGTCCAGATTTCACCTTAGTCGTTAGTTAAAGGTCTCACAGTTTGATCACACATGCATCTGGCCCTGTCATCGAGCTGTCTCTGTTAAATATTCATTCACTTTCTGTAACCGCTTATCCTGTGGGGGGTCGCGGGGGGCTACCCCAGCTGACACTGAGCGAGAGGCAGGGTCACCAGATCATCGCAGGGCTGACACAAAGAGACCTCAAACCTGCGGATAATTTAGAGTCACCAATTAACCTGCATGTCTTTGGACTGTGGGAGGAAGCTGGAGCACCTGAAGGAAACCCACGCTGACACAGGGAGAACATGCAAACTCCACACAGAGGGGCTCCCCCACCCTGGGATTCAAACCACGAACCCTCTTGCTGTGAGGTGATAATGCTAACCACTGTGCCACCGTACCACCCAGCTGATAAGCAGCTATCCGTTATTCACTCTTCACTCTGTGCTGCACATTCACTGGACTTAAAATTAAAGTGTCTTCTACAAACTTGACCCGGTCACCTACCTTAACCCAGGGTGTCCTGACCTGCAGCTCGGGCCCCACAAAGACTCATCTGACGGTCCTCCACTGAAGCAGATGATGATGCTGCCCTCATCCTGGACACACAGAAATAAGCGTGCAGTTAAAGCAGCCACACATGAACACAATGCAGAGACTCCTGGCAGCCTGTCATGTGTAACTCAATCCATGGTGTCACACATTAGCACCACAGCTCAGCCTGCAGGGGCGGCTATAGGCTGGGACCCAACAAGACATATCTGATGCTGTCCTGTAACACATGCATGATTCATATCAGGTCTGCAGGAGCATTTCTGGCATACTTTGCCACACTTTTACACACAGACCGACTCGGATATGTCACAGCAAAGGAATGCGCACGGCAGCATATCAGAGGCCACATATATAAGTGTACACAGCAGCCTATAGACTGCCTATATGTTGGCACAGAGCCTTATCTCTGTACCTTCACGATTCCTCTTGGATAACATCTCTCACGCGCCCGGGCTGCACAGCCATATAGGGCAGAGTGTAGGTTTCTTAGTGCAACCATCTCCACCGTGCACTCTGGAGCCCTACCTGACCCAGGTGCGTCTACACACCGACAGAGAGGGAAGCACATGGCAGAGCTGCAGGACGGGCTGCAGGCGGCTCACACAGAGCTGCAGCCCGGTGCGCGGGCAGCTTTGCATTAACCTGTATGTACAGTACAGTAGAGTGAGAGTGAGCAGGCCGGCGCACAGAAGCGGCCGGGTTGACATGAGGACAGCACTCACGTTGCACCGCCGCCCCATAAAGAAGCTGATCAGCTCCTATATGAACAAAGTGACACTCACCAATGCTCGACTTGTGGTACAGAACCGCCTCCTGTGCCGTCAACATAAAGCCTCGTGAGGAAACAACAGCCGGATTAACACGTGAAGAGAAAAATAAAAAGCAGAACCAACAGAGATAGACGCGAGTCCAGCCGGTTAACAACCGTGTCAGCCGGCGGAGCTAACGCTTCTCCCGGTGTTAGCCCCCCGTTCAGTCCGCTGTGAGGTGTGAGGAGACGGGAGCGCCGTGTCTGTCAGGGACTGCCAGAGCCATGGCCACGGTCTGCACGGGAACTCTACGGCGTTTATTAGCGCTGTGTGCTCGGTCCTCCCCCCCGCCTGTACAGTACGGGTGAATGCGGGTCAGGAGAAGCAGAGCTGCCGCCGCTCAGCTGCTTCATTAGCAGGCTCCGCTGCGCCCTCTACCGGCCCGACGGCGGCCCTGCACCGGGGGTTGCATAATCCCGGGGGCCCGGGGAATTAAAGGGGAATGACACCCGTTTATACCCGGCAACAACATGCAGAGGAGAGGTGGTGGCAAAACATTCACATACAGCTACTTGTGATGAACTTACTTTAGGGACTGCTCTTTATTTATCAGAGGAGGGCGGCTGCATAATCCCCAGAGCCAGAGAATTAAAGGGGAATGACACGTGTTTATACCCGGCAACATGCTGAGGAGAAAATAAGCAGTTAGAACAAAACATTCACATAAAGCTACTTAAGTATAATTGTTGGTGCAGTTTGCTGAGGGACTGTTCTTTATTTATCAGAGGACGGTGGCTGCATAATCCCCAGAGCCAGTAGATTAAAGGGAATGACACCCTGTTATACCCAGGAACAACAATCAATCAATCAATCACTTTATTTATAGAGCACTTTTCATACATAAAATGTATCACAAAGTGCTGTACATTACAGAACACAAGCAGGAAAGGATCAGGGGGTATTTAACACAGACACCCCCCCCCCCCCCTGCACACACACACACACACAAAAACACACTCTCTCACACACATAGGGACACCAAGTCAGGACTCAGCAGGAAGCCACAAAGGACTGAGGAAACGCTATCTTAAACGAAAATGGGGAAACACAGGAGCTAAAGCTAAACTGATAAAACCATGACAAGATATAGGAAAATCATAAAATGCTAAAAAAAAAAAATGATTAAAGTAAAACTGTTTTAAAACCAAACAATAAAAGAAAACAAACAAAAGGTGTTAAAACATAGGATAGTAGCTCTGAGACTAAAATGGAGTAAAATACATAAGATTAAAAGAGTAAACTAAAAGAGAGGGCAGAAGAATAAAGCAAAAGATCAGCTAAAAGCCAGACTAAAAAGGTAGGTCTTTAGTTTGCTTTTAAAAATATGAACAGTAGGTGCTGCTCTCAGGTCCTCAGGTAGACAACATGCAGAGGAGAGGTGGTGGGGAAAGGCATTCACATTAAGCTACTCAAATATAATTTGAACTTTTCTTAGGGACTGTTCTTTATTTATCAGAGGAAGGGTAGCATTATCGTGGGACCTCGCTGAACTAAAGGGGAGTGACACCCATTTATACCCGGGAACATGCTGAGGAGAAAATAAGCGGTGGGAACAAAACATTCACATAAAGCTACCTAAATTTTTGGTAATCTTAAATTAGGGACTGTTCTTTACTTATCAGAGGAGAGGAGGTATTCACAATAATCACAAGAGCCAGAGAATTAAAAGGGAATGACACCTGTTTATCCCTGGCAATGTGCAAAAGCAAGGTGGTGGGGAAAAAAACAACAACATTCACATAAAGCTACTTAAATGTGCGGTAAACTTTACTAAGGGACTGTTCTTTACTTATCAGAGGGGGGGGGGGGGGGGGGGGGGGGGGGTGGCAAGGCCCGGGGGG
>NC_065523.1:38678024-38706538 GCF_006386435.1 Epinephelus moara
GTCGCGGGGGGGGGGGGGGGGGGGGGGGGCTGCAATGTCCCGAGATGGTGGAGAATTAAAGGGGAATGACACCCGTTTCTACCCGTAGCAATTAAACAATATTCCATGACCGTACTTCAGTAAAAGCGCATGACTATCAGAACAACAAAAATTAAATAAGTCATTATTGTCATTAATGTTGCACTAAAGTAGAATTTTACTGTTATGTTGTGTTCTGTGCTCTTAATTTCCCTGAGGGAGTCTTCCCAAGGGATTAATAAAGTTCTATCTAATCTAATCTAATCTAATCTTCTAACTGGGTGCAAATAAAAATGTGCGCAAGTGAATTACATATAAAGTTAACGTAAAGACGTGATTAGGCGCAAATTGCCACCGGGTGCCGCAATGGATGCAACGCAAAATACGAACGAAGCAAGTAGCGTGATTTTGCATCATGCGCTTTTCGTGAGAGATGAAAATCGTGCCGCAATGGTATGACGTGAGGACATACCAGCAGTAGCTCATTCAGCTATTCAGCGATTTCACGTGCTCATGACGGGAGTTATTCATGTGAATGAGGCGAGTCAACACAAAATATTCCAGTGATCAAACTCGCGGAGTAAGGGGACATGAAAATTCGCATCGCATTAGGTGTGAACATGACAGTATGGTTATTCGAAGCGGAGCTATCTTCAGCTTCTTATTCGTACCCTTCATTCTTTAAATAAACCTCATGTATATTGTTACAGCTAATCATTTTGTTTGTGTGTAAAACCTTCATCAGCAAACTAACCAGTCATTACAGCAGTAAGATGAATGTGCAGTTACAAAGGTATATAAGTTGAAATGTCGTGCAGTCGAGGTATAAAAATGGAAATCATGAATCAAAGTAGAAGTGCTTCAGTAAATGCACCACTGGGATTATCCTGTGTTTCTGCCTCAGGGAACGATGAGATAAAAATAAACATCGATCGAATTTTTTAGAGAGAAAAAGAAAAGGAAAGGTACAGGAAGTAACTTGACAGAGAAGAGGCGAGCGGAGGTGGAGGCGAGGTAAAGTGGAGGTCACATACTGTGAGTGTTGAGCAGACAGTTACCCTGGGCTGGTTTCAAAGTATGAATTGTTAACTCAGAGCTTTTTGTGATTCCTGGATAAATCTGAACTCGCCCCGAGCTCTTCCTCAGAGTGTTCGCCCGGGGCTCAGATGGGTCGTCGGCACGATGGAGGAGGAAACTGAAGTGAACTGGAGGCTTTGGACGGAGGCTTTTCTGCACCAGAGGAGGTTTCTGGACAGATTCTTCATCCTGCCTCGAAACATAACCAGCAGAGTTAAGATGATCCATGTAGGGCTTGTTTTTGATCACAGACATGTTAGCAAAGGTTTCTGCTCCCTGCCTTCAGAGGAAACTGTGTGGGTTCAGTACATTTACTGAACACTGGAACGCTGCAACCAATGCCAGGATGTCAACTATAGGGACTGTCCAACTCCCTTTATTACTTTGTTACTGGAAACATTTCAAACAGACATTGCCAAACGGCATGGAATCCTGTGAAAGGTAGCTTTTGGCGTAGGTTTCTGAGGCAAAAATCACTGACAAAGCGGTGGTATTTGACGAGTTAAAGGATAACTTCGGTATTTTTCAACCTGGGCCCTATTTCCCCATGTGTATGTGTGCGTATGATTCATAGGTACAGCTCGTTCTAAAATTGGTTCAGTATTGAGGGAGCCGGGAGCCGCGAAACGAGCTAAAACGGTGACGGGGGCAAATGCGTCCCGTATAAGTTTGCGCATTAAAAGTGCTTTTTAATTTTAATTTATCTCTGTAAATAGCATAGTAAACGTTTCCCTTACCTCTGGGCTGAGTGACGTCATCTCGCGAGAGCTTTGCTCCACTGTGTCTGTAGCTCTCTCTACTCGTGGGACAGCCGTTTTCTTGAGGAAGAGGTGTTTCGGGATTGGATGTCTTCTCTTCTTCGGCTGGCAGTAGTCATCTTGGGAGAAGTGAGCACTGCAGACCCGATGGTCTGCAAGGCGCAGTGTCTGGACAGGAGTGTTAGCATCCATTTGTAGCACAACTAGCCACAACTTCAGCATCTCGCCGTCCGACAAAGGCAGCCTATGAAAGCTGTACGGGGTGTTGCGCGACATCCTGTTCTTGCAATTCGGATAAGCACAAACACGAACCATTGTTTTCAATCGATGCAGTAAAACTCTCAACTGTACTCCGGGACAACCAGCGCCACTCTGAGCGGCGCTCAGCATGGCTCCTCTGTTTTCCTCCAGCAACAAGCAAAGCTCTCGCGGCCAGCCAGCCCAGAGGTAAGGGAAACGCTTAGTATGCTATTTACAGAGATAGCACTGGCGATCTGAACCGGTCAGTGGCGAAAAAAAGCACTTTTAATGTGCAAACTTATACGGGACGCATTTGCCCCCGTTACCGTTTTAGCTAGTTTCGCAGCTCCCAGCTGCATCCGCCTCCCTCAATACTGAACCAATTTTAGAACCAGTTGTACCTATGAATCATACGCACACATACACATGGGGAAATAGGGCCCAGGTTGAAAAATACCGAAGTTATCCTTTAAGAGTGAGAACGAGCTGAATATCCATGTATCCATCCAACACGTTCTCATCCCAAGACGTCACACATCGTGGCTTTGTCGGTGGACTCAAGTGCTAGGTGTCCTCATGCGTCTGCTGTTGACGTTCTGGGACACCAAAACCAACGCCAGAACCCCAACAAAAGTTCATGGTTAGGTTTAGTAAAAAAAAGCATGATTTGGTTCTACGTGCATAAGGGACATGAACACCGGATGAAAGCCTGCCGTTTGTTGGACCCCTCCACCAGCCCTCTCGACTGCCCTATAGGGACTCTCCGGCTCCTTATATTATATCGTCACAAGCAGCGTGTCTGATGCCAACAGACAGAGCAGCGGTATCTGACGAGTTTGGGGTGAGAACAGGTTGAAGGTCCATGTCTTCATCAATAAATAAATGACACCAGACAGTTTCTTTTTCCTGTGCATCAGTGCTTTTTATTGCAATAATACATCTGCATGTTAATATATATTTACACACACTCACACACACTCACACACACATCGTCAATGATCCGAATAAAACAAGAACATTTGGACAAAAACCACTGAACACATGACATGAAAAAAACCCCACAAATTAACCACCGACTGCCTCAACCTGAACTCAAGATGCACACACACACACACACTAAAACACACACATGCTCACATTCAACAGCACTTCCTGCTGCCACACACACTCTCTCAAACACACACACACACACACACACACACACACACACACACACACACACATACATACTGGACACATGCAGCGTTTAGTTCCTCACACATGCACACGAGCTCGAGTTCCCACGAAGACCCACTGAGATACTAAAGGTTCTTTGACTCGATGTTAAAAGTGCGGAATATTTTTTAATCGTTAACACTGATGCTGCCGTTTAGCGACACTAGCGAGACTCAACTGAACACAGACAGAAACAATCCAGCAATTACTTTCACTATTACAGTAACCTGGTAACGTCTCAGGGAAGAAGAATCATACTGATATAGTACCAAACAGACTTGAGACCAATCGTTTAAATGACTCTTGTGATATACTGCATTTGTCTCTATATATACTATGTACAGAACATGAACAGGTTACATACTGTAGATTTTAAAGGGTTTACATTGTCACATGGAACAGCTTCGTTTTTACAGCCACTACATATTCACTAAAAGCCTCTCAGAGATCCACATCTTAAATATTCAGATGGCTTGTGTCACGTCTGGATGTTTTCTGTTGACTCTGCTTGTGTTTGTGAGGATACATATCGTATACTAACAATAACTATCTTTAGCAAGACGAGGGATATGCAACAAACACAACAAATACTAGAGCTGAAAACATACTTTCTTTTTTTGTTGTTTTTTTAACGCACGATGCACAAAACAGCACTTTTTACAATCATCTATTGCAATTTTCTTTACAGATAACAGATTTTTAACAGTACGACTTCCAGTAGTTTGCTGTGATATGTCAATAAGTAAAGATGATGGTGATGATGAAGAGTAGGAGGACGGTGATACAGTGGCACTGCCTACAGAAACATGCTGAGAACAAGAGGAGCTGTGTGTCCCTCTCTTCGAACAGGTGGGTATTTAAGTAGATAGATGTACGGACGGATGGATGGATCACTGGGTGGATGGACAAGAGGAGGATCTCTTCTTCTTCTTCTTCTCCTCTTCCTCATTTTATCCAGTGGATATTGTTGGTGGTGAGATGCTTCACTCCTCCAGCCCCTCTACTCATAGAAGCTGCGATCACTGGAAAGAGGAAGAGGCAGAAGTTGTTTCAGTTTACTGTTGGTTGTGTTGCGTTATTTCCCCCAAAAGCAACTCCATATGTAACGGGACAGTTCGGACTTTTTTGAAGTGGGGTTGTATGAGGGTCTTATCCATAGTCAATCAAATACAACTACGACCTTTTGACCTTCATTATTTTATCCTGTTAGACATTTGGGTGATGTTTCGTCATAATTAGTGTATGAATTCTTCAGTTATGGCCAAAAACATGTTTGATGAGGTCACATTGACCTTTGACCACCAAAAACAAATCAGCCAGTTACCAGCAGAGAAATTCCCTCAAGGTGTTCTTGAGATATCGCATTCACAAAAATAAGACAAATGGGGTCACAGTGACCTTTGACTACCAAAATATTATCAGTAAATCCTTGTGTCCAAGTGGACATTTGTGCCAAATTTTACGAAATTTCCTCAAGGCAGTCTTGAGTTCACGAGAATAAGATGAATGCAAGGTCACAGTAACCTTTGACCGCCAAAATATGATCAGACAATTGTTGAGTCAAAGAGGATGTTTGTGCCAAATGTGATGAAATGCCAAATTTGACAAAATTTCCTCAAGGTAGTCGTCAGTACGTTCATGAGAATGAGACCAAAATTAAATCAGTTCATTGTTGAGTTTATGTTGATGATGTTTATGCCAAATTTGAGGAAATACCATCATGGCATTCTTGATATAATGCACTCAAAAATAAGACATACAAGATCATAGTGACCTTTGACCACCAAAATCTGATCAGTTCACCATTGAGTCCAAGCAGATGTACGTGCCATGTTTTAAGAAATTCTCTAAAGGTGCTCTTGAGATAGCACACTCATGACACTGACACGGATGCAAGGTCACAGTGACCTTGGCCTTTGACCACCAGAAACTGATCAGTTTATCGTTAAATCCAAGTGAATGTTTGTGCCTAATTAGAAGAAATCCCTTCAAGATGTTCTTGAGATATTGTGTTCATAAGACTGAGACGGGTGCAAGGGCACAGTGACCTTGACCTTTGACCAAGAAAATCTAACTAGTACATTGTTGAGTCCACTTTGGGCCAAATGTGACGAAATTCCCTCGAGGTGTTCTTGAGATATTTTGTTCACAAGAATAAGGTGGATGGTTTTTGGCCACGGTTATCATTGGTTCGGTGGCATAATAACAGTGCAGTGAACACAGGAGCTGCTGGTCCACAGCTGCCTTAATCGTTAAGTTAGTTTGTCTTATTGTGTGACTTTGGTGAATGTGAATGAACCCTTTTAAACATCAAAGTCACACAATAACACAAACTAACTGATGGAGGCAGCAGTAGACCAGCAGCTCCTGTGTTCGGTGATGTTACATCACTGTTTTTATAAATGCGGTCTGGCTCTGACGAGGGCGATATAACAGCTTCACTTCCTCATCAGTAATGGCTGTCTGACAGAAAGAGTAAATCTGTGAAAATACTCTGAATATCACGACAAACTGGGGGCGTGCTGACTGACATCTACTGCAGGTAACACACTGTGGTTACACACAACCCTACTTCAAAGATCTGAACGATCCCTTTCAGATGGGCCCTTTATAGCAACCCTCATGAACTCCAGTGTACTCACACAACACCAGCACAACGCTGGGCGGTGTCTTGAGTGAAATAAAAAACGATGAGCAGGCTTTAAGTGGCTATAAAACAAGAACAGAGCCACAACACAACACCATCACTCACTGATCTTTGGAGAATACTGCACTCTGTAGACGGAGGGGCGCCATCATACTACGGCAGCCCTCAATCCTCCAGCACACCATCCAAAAATAGTGCTGACAGATTTCATCTGAGCCCCACAGGCTTTCACTCCAGCCATCGACTCTGGGATCTCAGGGTGTCTACATTCATCAGACACTTAAATGTAATGCTTTTTAAGACCTTTTAAAGGACCAAATTTAAGACTGATTTTTGGACAAATCGTCCTGTTCTTGTTCAAGCATTACAGGTGTGTATAAATAAGTAGATTTTATGTAGGAATATGGCTATTAGAGTGAGTCAGGTTCATCTTCAAAATAAGTGACAAAGAAAATTAAAGATGGATAAATTACCTCACATTTATATTTATATTTAAATAAAAAGAGCTGGTGTCACTGACTCATGAAACCTGCAGCACTTTAAATTTAAAATATAAAAACTACAAAAAAATAAATAAATAAATCTTAATACTCTGTTGAATCACTCATGTTCAGGAATTAATACAGTTGAGCTACAATATTAAGAACACTGCTTGCAACAGTAAAATAATGATGAAGGGGGAGTAATAATGTAACATGACATTTAAAATGTCATGTTACATAAATTCAATAAATATGAATGGTAATGTTGGCTTTGGGAGCAGATCACTGAGGGTACAAATTCCACAGAGATGTGTAACAATCCATTTTGCTAATGAAAGAGATGTGACGATGGAGGAGCGAAGAGCAGGTTAAAGACAAGCCAGACTATTTAAATTACACTTATTCTCTCACAAATTACAGGCTGGATTCATGAGAAATACAAAGCACTGACGCTCTGTTCCGTAACGTTAATGGTTTTACTGATACAGCCTCACTCTCATAGAAGACCAGAAGCTAATGGTGGCTAACATTAGCTATTGTTAGCAAACTTTACTGCGTCACTGATACTAATGAGTTCACCTGCTGATTAATTTGATGAATCTTCTCTCTTGGCATCTACTATAATCATGCAAATATCACTTGTGGCCACAGTAGCGACTGTTAGATAGCGTTAGCCAAAGTTACATCCTGTAAGCCAAAGTTACACAGCATTGGACAAAGTTATCTACCATTAACTAACGTTACATAGCATTATCCAAAGTTACCTACCATAAGCCAGCGTTACGTATTGTTAGCTAAAGTCATTAGCCAATGTTGCATAGCATTAGCCTATGTTACATACAGTTAGCCACAGTTACCTACGATTAACTAAAGCTACACAGCATTAGCCAATGTTACATACTTTTAGCCAATGTTACATAGCATTATCCAAAGTTACCTACCATAAGCCAGTGTTGAGTATCGTTAGCTAAAGTCATTAGCCAATGTTGCATAGCATTAGCCTATGTTACATACAGTTACCTACCATTAACTAAAGCTACATAGCATTAGCCAATGTTACGTACTTTTAACCAAAGTTACATAGTGTTAGCCAAATTTACATAGCATTAGTCAATATTTACAGTTAGCCGCAGTTACCTACGATTAACTAAAGCTACATAGCATTAGCCAATGTTACATAGCATTATCCAAAATTACCTACCATAAGCCAGTGTTATGTATTGTTAGCTAAAGTCATTAGCCAATGTTGCATAGCATTATCCAAAATTACCTACCATAAGCCAGTGTTATGTATTGTTAGCTAAAGTCATTAGCCAATGTTGAATAGCATTAGCCTATGTTACATACTTTTAGCCAAAGTTACATAGTGTTAGCCAAATTTACATAGCATTAGTCAATGTTACCTACCATAAGCCAAAGTTACATACTGTTAGCCAGTGTTACATACAGTTAGCCACAGTTACCTACCATTAACTAAAGCTACATAGCATTAGCCTATGTTACGTACAGTTAGCCAAAGTTACATAGTGTTAGCCAGATTTACATAGCATTAGCCACTGTTACATAACGTTAGCCAAAGTAACATCCCCTTAGCTTCGCTTTAACCTTTAAAATGAGACACGATAGTGCAAAATGAAATATTTGTACCCTCAGTGTGAATGCTTTACATGTAAAATGGACTCTACGCCCTGAAACAGTAGTAAAACAGTTATTTGGAGCTGCTACTTAAATCAAAACCCCTTAGAAATAAATATAAATGCTAATCTACTAGCTAACAGGAACGCTACAGGGTTTGTACTCTCTCTACCTGGAGGCACTACTCTCATTGTTTTGCTGTTGACCTTACCAGAGATCAGGGACAGAGACCGAAGGCTTAAATTCGGATCTGATCGCCATCGTTCACCCTGGTGATTGCAGAATAAAGCCGTTAAGATCAATCGTTGGTGACTGGTTGTTATTAGCCTTTTTGTTTCTGCCCTGTTGAATCTGCTCTGTGTGTACAGCCTTAATGGAGTCAATCAATACGTGTTGTTGTGTGACATTACTGTTCACAGTCTGTCAATGGTGTTAATAGAGATAATAATATAGGAGGAAACAAGCTGAAGGAACAACATGAAAACAGATGGAGATGAGAATAAAAGAAGAGGGTGAGTTAATGGAGGCTGTTGACAAGCAGTGAAAATGACTTGTGATTGATGCAGAGCGCTTGTACTCACGCCCCCTCGTCTCGGAGCAGAGACAGGAACTTGGACACTCTGTAATCCTGGTCCATCTAAAGACGGAGAGAGAACAGAGGGTGAGACGGACTGAGCAGTGTGTCGTCAGCAGAAACAAACAGTCGTACAAATAATCAGTAAAAGTCAATACGTTGAGTCACATCACAAATCTGTCAGCGACCACAGCTGGTGCGTCTGTGGAGCCATCAGAGCACAGAGCAGCTTCACTAACCTTCAAGGAATAGTTTCACAATTTATGATGTTATAATCTAAGAGAATTTTTTTTCCTACGTAAATTTGTGACTTTAATCTCTGAAAGTTTTTTACTCACCAATTTACAATTTTAATCTCAGAAGTTTTATTCCACATAATCAGAGAATTTTCTTTTCTGATAAATCTATGAGGTTTTTTTGGGAGTTTAATCTCAGGAAATATCTTGAGATTTTATAATCACAAAGCCTATTTTTTCCTTTATAATTTTGTGAGTTTTTTCTCATTAATTTGTGACTTTAATCTCAGTGAATATTTGACTTTTTTTTTTTTTTATAATCCGGGAATGTTTTGTTTATAGAAATTTTTTATAAAGTTTTTTCTCATTAATTTACTACTTAAATCTTGGAAATTCTGTTGGGGTTTTTTCAAATAAATGTATGACTTTATAATATCAGAGAATGTTTTTCTTATAAATTTGTGATGTTTTTTCTTGTCAATTTCTGACCTTAATCTTAGAGAACATCCAAGTTTTTTTTTCTTGTAAATTCAGGACTTTATCTCGAGTATACTGATTTTTTTCTTGGAATATTCATGGGATATTTCCCCCTCACCAGGCTCTGTGTTTTTGTCTTTTTACCCACAATGGTCCTAATACACCATCGTATAAGGACGGGCTTTAACTAGTCATGAACTCTTGTTTATATCAGCATCAAACAATAACTGGCTTTTTGCACTCTCTATGATTTCACTGTGTTGCTGTTTTTATATATGTATATATAGATACTCTTTGTATATTTATATCTGTACATGTTAGTCAAATGTTTATGTTGACCTGCTCAGCTTTGTTGTCCTTGTTTGTCTGCCTGTTTCTGTTTGTACACTGAGAGCAACAAACTACTGTATGTGTTCACACTAACTCTGCTGCTAAAGCTTCTGACTGTAATTACTCGTGTTCTTCTTTTCTTTACTTCAGTGTGTAAATTTATCCTCTAACATCTCACACATCAGCCCTGCAGTGTATCACATCACAGTGTGTGCACGCTGCTTTACGTCAGTCTTCTGTACCTGCAGCGACATCTCGATGAGCACCAGGAGCTTCTTGATGCCGATCCACACTCGCTTCCCTTTGAGCTGCTGTGCGATGCTGGCGCGCTCTTTATCTGAGAAGCTCCCCAGCAGCTGCAAACACAACAAAGACATGAGAGAGGCGGAGCTTCTCAACACTGCCTCCACAACCTCTGACCCAGAACGCAAAATAAAGAAAAACTGTTGGTGTAAACATCCTGTTAATTATGTTGAAGGGTCTTACAAGGCTCTGTGTGTGTGTGTGTGTGTGTGTGTGTGTGTGTGTGTGTGTGTGTGTGTGTGCTCCTGAGTATGGGGGATGGTGATGTATAATTTACCACATTCATCTGTTTGTCCTTGTGTGAGCTGACGATCTTTACCTTCAAGCAACCAAATGTGTTGACTACATTAAAGTGAAGGCCTGCGTGTGTGTGCACGTGTGTGCGCACATGTGTGTGTGTGTGTGTGTTCATACCTCTAAAGCGTCGACTAGCTGCTCCCCAGTAGATATGTTGGGGATGTGGATGGTGGTGCTGAAGGCGTCCAGCATCTCCATCTCCTGCAGCACGTCCTTCCTGCTGGTCGTGCCGATGATGAGCAGCTTCCGACCCTGCAGGAGGAACAAATGCTTTCTTTTGTCCTTCCTTAATTACACCACATGGCAAACTCTCCACTCGATTTCCGTGATGAGCGCAGATTAATCGTCCGTTTACGAGCTCAGAATGTAAAACTCATGAGTTGTAGCAGCTCTGACCACAGGCACAGTGCGGATTTTCATTTCAGCAGATTTATTCTGGGTCATGGTTTGGTAACTCTGAGACAAACAAATGTTCTGTTCCAGCTTCTGCCGATCGAATTAAAGAGAGAAAGATAGAGAGATATCCAGGACTCCAGATAAATTCAATTATTTGCTGATGCAATAAAGCAATAAACATGTGCAGAGACACAGGAAACAAATATGATGAAGTAATACTTGGTTATTTCCTGATTATTACATAACATTCAGCTGCCATCTCAAAGCACTCTTCTTTGCTTTGTTGCCATGAAAAGAGCCACGCTCACACTGAAAGCTAGCAGCTGGTTAGCTTAGCTTAGCATACAGACTGGAAACGGGGAAACAGCTAGCCTGGCTAGAGACCAAGCTAAAAAATGGTCAGGCACATAAAACCACAACATGTCGTTATTTAATTTCAGTTTTTCTATGGATGAAACACGTGGCTGCTTCCTGACGCTTCCATATTTTATGCTAAGCTATGCTAAGCTAAGGTGCTACTCTGTGCCAACTTTAAAGGGTGTGAAGGCAGGTTGCGCCTGGCGTCACTAATAACCAGCACCATATTGCAGCCTACTGACCAGAAATCCAGAGTTTGGAGTGAATCTTATTCCAGGGGTTGTTTTCTAAGTGTGACAGGTCGTACAGCTCAGTGTAACCCTAAAACTATGATGTTCTCCTTCATATCTACCACAGACTGATATTTACAGAAGAGAGTGATATCTGCTGGCCGTGATTGTTCCAGTGTACGTTGGGTTGAGTAAAATGTTCCTGGTCATGACGGAACATGTGATCCAGTGACAGAGTGCGGCTCATCAACGTGTTTTAAACACTGAAGCTCTACGACACTGAGGAAGAAGATTCATCAGTCTGTCGATACACACAGCTTTGTTAGTAAGATCTTTTCGCGTGATTTGTTGAACAGTAACAAGCTGCAGATGAACTCTGACCTTTGGCGGCGCCTTCTTCAGCAGCACCAGCAGAGCCTGAAGCACCAGGTTGGAGAAACGCGGCCCTATGGGGACGTAGTCCAGCAGACGCTCGATGTCGTCCACCACCACGCAGCTGAGCTGAGACTTGTACGCGTCATCAAAGACCTGAGACAGAGGATGAGAGGAGGGGCGGATGATGAAGACGTGGACGAAGGGGAAAGACAACAGTTCCATGAGCCGCTGTAGATAAATGTAGATGTCTCAGTGTTTGCTGACACACTCTAAGGGTTAAAACACACTGCAGCACGTACCTTTTTGATTGCCTGGCACTTGGAGATCTCAGAGTGTCCAATCATCTTGTCTGGAGAGCAGATTTTAATGAAGGGGAACTGTGAGTCCTCTGCAATCTTAGCTGCCAAGGCTGTCTTCCCACTGTGGGGTGGACCTGCGGAGAAGGAGGGGGAAGAGGAGGAGGAGGAGGAGGAGGAGGGCTGTTAGAGCGGAGGAGGGCTACAATTTGCTGTCTGCATGTCTTTTTTATGTGCAGAGCTATTCAGTGTGTGAAACCAGGGCTGCTGTTTGAGGCATTTACTGCAAATAATCGTTATCTTTGATTAAATGCATTTTTATTTCAGCCTGGTGCTCGACCCTTACATATGGTTACTGTGACTCTGTGATGACTTTGCACCCGTCACCTCTGCTGCAGAGATCTGGGGAAATGAGGACTCAACTTTCTGTGTTTAAGTTTGTCAGAAATGTTGAAATGATTCATGTAAAAATCAGGTTTATTACAGGTTTACAGGTTTGTGCCTCATATGAATCCACTCTGAATCTCTGACCCAATCGTCAGAATAAATGTGGGCACTGTATGTTTCTGCACACCACATATACGTTACAGTTGCACGCTGTTATGTAGCAATTTTAGGTTTCATCAACACTGTGGTAACTGTGAGGTTCATTTTGGGCAAAAACCACTTGGTTATCAGGAAAAGATCAAGTTTTGGCTTAAAAATACCTGGTTTTGGGGGTAAAATCCCTGCTGGAAACACAGCGATGTCTCCGCAAAAACACAACCACTTTTCATGGAGCTATCCTCGGGAGAAAACAGTGACAGGTTGCTAAAAAACATCCAAGTTTGGGGGCTGAAAAGCCACTAGAGAGCAATGACTTGCCACATTACAACCGGTGTTGCAGCTTGGCAGGGATCATGCCATCAACCATCAACCATCCCCTCCACCTCCACATGACAGAAGCCTTTTTCCACAGTCTCCTCAAGGCGGGAACATCGCACCATTATGTCGTCATGCCATTCTGTACATAAGATACAGTCGTAGAATGGGGGGAAGCGTTGTTCCCCTTCAAGCTGGCAGCAGAGGTATTGACAGCACAGAAACAGTGTCTGTATGAACAGGACAGCTGGGAGGACAGGACCATGAGCAGGACGGTGTGACAAGACGTTATGTGTGCAACCCCTTGTGGGAGATTTAAAAAGCAGTTAATAGCAGTTAGCAGCTAACTCAAAGAAGAAGAACAGCGGCTGAAAATGTCCACATATTGGGAAAACAGTGAGATCCAGGAGCTCCAAGAGAGGATGAGATCAGCCGCCATATAACAGGGACTAACAGGGTAAATGATTGTTATTGACATGTAATGAGAGTTGCTGACACGTATGTTATATATCACAAGATAGGCTGATGCTATTGTGTTACAATGCACGCCTCTTTGGTTCCAGGGTGTCGGCACGCTGTCTAAAATCACACCAAAGCAACATGATGCCGCCGTCTTTTGGTTCTGTGTAAAAATGCAAAGAAGACGAAAAAAAAGGAATTCATAGCGGCTCTACAGCGCCACCTCTGTGTGAAAAGGGCTAAAGTCAGCTCACATATTACGTTATTTAAGAAATGTTAATATCAAAACATACAAATGAAATGTGTCTGTGATTTATAGAAACGTGCAGTGGTGGGAGAAGTATTCACTTCCTTTACTGTAGTAAAAGTACTAACACCACACTGTGAAAATACTCTGTTAAAAGTCCTGCATTGAAGATGTTACTTACGTAGAAGTAATTATCATCAGAAAAATATTCTTTAATTTACTTTGAGTATAAAAAGTAAAAGTACGCAATGCAGAAAGCTCTAAACCAAAAAACAAACAAAAACAAAAACACACCCAAAAACTCAAAATTATTTAAAAAAAACCCTCTAAATTATTTCCAAGAAAAACGACCCAAAACACCTCTCAATTAGTCAAAAAAAGAAAAAAACAACAACACAGAACCCCCCCCCCCACCCCCAAAAATTATTCCCCCAAAGAAAACCTCATAATAACAATAAAAAAATGAAATTATTACCAAAACAAAACACCAAAAGAAACAATATATTATTCCAAAAAGACCCAAAAACCCTCAAAATTATGAAAACAAACAAACAAACAAAAAAACACACCCACAAAACGAATCATTTCAGCTGTACTTGCATTAACCTTTTGGCCGATTACTTTACAACAAAACATGATATTTTATAAACTCTTCTTATGTTTTTTACTCAAAAATCTGAATTTGTAAAGTAACTAAAGTTATCAGATAAATGTAGTGGTGTAAAAACAACAATATTTCCCTCTGAAATATGCTGGAGTGAAAGTAAAAAGTGGCCTGAAAAGAAAATACTAAAGTGAAGTACAAGTACCTCAAATTTGTACTTTGATCTACTTAGTTTCATTCCACTGATGGAAACGTACAGTTCCAACATTTTCTTCTGATGACTGAGCTAAAAATCTCGACAACAGACGTGATGAGTGCAAAGTTAGCGGGAGACATGGAGTCATGGTAGAATTTTCTTTAACACTTTTTTCTCCATCTGAATCAAACTTTACGTTGATGTCACTGCGCTGGAAAAATCACAGACTCAGAGAATCTTATTAAATCTTGTGGAAAGTCGGAAAAAATCACCAATTTAGGTGAAACTGTGAAACACCAGACTGATTTAAGAAGCTTTTTATTGAACTAAACTGTGAATTAACTGTGACTTTTGCTGTATTTCCCTGAGTGTGTGTGGTTTCTCACCCTCCAGTAACACGGCCACCAGCGGTGTGCGGTCACTGTTCTTAGTCTGCTGCACCAGCAGCTCTCCGTCGTCCAGGACGTGAGTGACGGGGTCGCCCCATTTGATGATGCCGTTCATGATGTAGCTGGAATAATCCTCCTGGTTCGTACCAAACGCCTGGAGAAGGACACAAGGAAGTGTTGGCAACTGTGCTCTGCCTTTTCATTCGATGTCAGGGACATAAACGCGACAGAGACCTGGTACTCACAGGTTTGATGTCGTTGTTGAGGGACCCCATGAAGTCGTCTCTGGTGACCTGCAGCTTCTCGGCCCTCTCCATGTCCACCTCCACTGTAGATGTGGCCTGGAGCAGAACAGACACAAACAACTGTGTCAGAACAACGTCAGGTTAAAGAGGAGCTGTGACGATTATAAACACCATATTCAGTTTACACGTCACCAGGAGTACGACTCAGAAAACTGTTTCATAATGTGTGGCTCATAGACCATGTGAAAGAAGTGGATTCAGCCACCGTGACGTCAGTCTGCGAGGGCAGAGACCACAAGCCGCTGAGCGACACGTCTAAAGTCTGTTTGACTCGTTGCTGTCATATTGTGTCTGCTCATCTGTCCCTGCAGATAACAAGATATAAATCCCATGCACTGTGAGTAAACAAAATAAATGTCTGTATCACATACAGACTGCAGACACTCAGATACAGAGATGTCTGTAGATGAGGACTGGGCTGTGACTAAATAAATCAGGTAGGCCTGTGAGTTACATCAGAAAATCTTCTTTTGTCATTTTTCATTGTTACTTTTCAAGCCTTATATTTGACATTACACTGTGCAGCCTACAGCTGCGATAATACAAGCTACAGTAACTGTTTTACACACACATAAGTGTTGTTTTTTCTTCTGTGATCCAAGTGTCCTGAAGCCCCGACACTTGGATCACTACGGACGAGCAGTATGGAGATATTTTGTGGTTTCAATTATGTGTTTTTGGACGTTTGAATCTGGGGCGCCGTCAGCCTCCATTAGGTGGAGTTGTGTTGCTACCTCCTCTCCCCTTGGATCTCTGCAAGTGATGTGAGGACTCTAAAACTTCACCTGAGCCTCCCTCGGCATATGGGTGAGTAGATAATGGCTGAATTTTCATTTTTGGGTGCACTATCCCTTTAAGTCTGCACCTAAAGCGGACTCTCTGGAAGCCTGCAGAAGGTCCGCTTTAGGCCCCTACTGAACTGGACGAATCGTGGATTTGGAGCCCTCAGCACTCCCAGACTTGGGAGCGGGACCCAGGAACGTACCTGTGCATGCAGTAAAGTCCGGACATTTGGATTCAGCCTGAAGCTTTCCCTGCTTTAAGCTCTATTTTACTTGAAATTGAACTATAATTTAGAAAGTGAACATCATGTTGTATTGAAAGAACCTTGAAACTACAGATTGAGACCATAAAGTCATCAAAAAGTGTTTACTGAGAACTGGGCTCATGTCTCACTGACTTCTGTACAATCAGATGTCGCCCCCTGCTGGACATTAGAAAGAATGCAGGTTTAAGGCACCTCAGTATTGTCTTCACTTTTCAGACCTGGAGATAACCTCTTGTCCTTTCCTCTGGAGTGCTTCAAAGTCTTATGTCATTTCATTAAAGCGTGCATACAGGAGGCTGGAGTTTAACACAAGGAGCTACAGTATCAACTTTCATGAGAAATGTGATGTTTTTTGGAACTTCAGCGTCCACAGACCAGCTTTTTCTGGGGCCTTCATCGAGTTATCAATTGGGCTCATCTGTCATAGAGTTAGTCCAGGGGTCTCGTTTATAAACTTTGCATACGCACAAATGAGACTTGAAAGAGGCGTGGCCCACTTCCCACGCTAAGGTTGTGATCTCTAAAAACAGACAGCTTTGACCCATGCTTACCAACATTTTGGAGAAGACGGGAAATTGGCGCAGCAGACGGTGAGGTGGAAGCCTGACTGCAGAAACTGTCGAATGCTTTTTGGTGCACGCCATTTTTGGCTTTTGTCCGTACGTACATTATTAGTCTGGATCCTACAGATTGTTTTAAAATGAGACCCCAGGTCATGTGATGTGAACTGAACCAGCTCAATGGTCACTGCGCTTATTCCACTTGCTGTGAGATGTGGATGAAAACACCAGAAAAAGTAGGTACTCCTTGACTTGAATTATTTGTCAAATGATCTTTCCCAAAAGCTCATTTCCATGACTACTGACACTCCTATTGTTTTGCCTTGGTTCCCATCATGCTTTGGGTGATGTCAACAGTTAATATACTGTTGCCTTGGTAACCTAATGCTAATCTGGTTGCATGTTTACTTTCTGCTGACCAGTATAGACCCAGTCATCATGATGTTGCTCTGACAACAGTCACCTCCAGGTAGAAAACTGGAAATTCGTTTAAATTGCAGAGATAAGTGAACCTGACAAACTTGTTTATTTCTAACATTTAAACATGTATAATTAAACATGGTGACGTGTCTGACGTTTCTGCTGTGCCTATTTTACTTCCTGTGGTGCTTTACTATCGGCACTAAGTTAAACAATGTGCTGCTGTGGACGAGGCTGCAGCAAGACATTTCATTGCCACCTAAAATAATCAGTATCGGTGTTACTTCACGCATGAACTGATGGAGGCAGCAGTAGACAAGCAACACCGTGTTCTTCTAACATTATGTGCCCTGGAGTATCACCCCGACCCCGCCCTGATACAATGTGTATTGCAAAGTGTAGAGTGACCTTGATGTGTCGGTTCATGGCGGTGGACTGAGCGGCCCTGACCAGCCCCTCCAGCTCGGCACCGCTGTAGTTCTTAGTCTCAGCCGCCAGCTCCTTGATGTTGACGTCGCCAGCGAGCAGGTTGAAGCTTCGCATCTTGTTGGTGTGGATGGTCAGGATCTGGACACGCCCCTTCTCATCAGGCAGACCTGGAGGTGAGACGATGAGGCACGATGAGGAGGAGGAGGGGTGGAGAGAAAGAGTTGATATGAAGGAAGAAAGGAGAGAGGGAAGGAGAGGAACAAACATATAAAAGGGTGAAGCAGGAACATGGCACTAATATGAGTGATCCTGATCAAACTGTCAGACTGATGAAAACTATGACTGAATACATGAATAAATTAAACTGTCTGCTGTGGCTCCTTATGATCACAAGACAAATACAAGACGCACAGTGTCTGTGAAGCAGTATTAGCTACTCTGTTAGCGTTAGCATGCTGGCTAAACTGCTTTGACTCCCACACAGAAAGTGTTTTGCAAGTTGCAAATCACGAGGCACACCAAACAGTGATCAGTGTGTAGCTGCTGCCATGTTGAGGCAGAGGGTGCTGTCTGTAGCTCTGGTTGAGGGTGAGAGGCTGTCAGCAGATAAACAGAGATCTGTGTGGGTACATGAGACCCTAAAAAAGAGGCTGGACCAGTTGGTCCAGGAGCTTCTCCTTCCAAAACACTCACCGATTTCCATCTTGACCTCAAACCTGCCGGGCCTCATCAGAGCGTCATCGATCAGGTCGGGCCTGTTGGTCATACCTGCAGAGGAGGAGACGACAACAGAGACTGAGAGAGCAGAAGGAGGGCGGACTCGTGTAGCTGATGCTGTCTGATGTTGATGATGCAGAGTTTGTCACGCTGACATCTGTACAGTACTTACTGATCTCATATGGAGTAAATGTATTCAAATAAATGTCTTATTTCATATTATACGTCCACATTTTAATCATACTTAGCTTAAAATCTTAATATTTTCCATTTTGGAGACAGAAGATACTCATCACCACAATTATTTAAAAACATACCAACAAATAAAGTTTGAAAATGAAACAGGAAACAGGACTCTGGTCTTTAAAGCTGACGGTGGGCCCCACAGATTTGTTCTCAAGTTGTGTGCTTGAGTGATTTAACAGAATTTGTTGCATTCACCAACTTTCTCTGAACCCTAAAATAAATTAAAATACATCCTAGTAAATAAAAAAAATAATTCCAAAAGTAACTGTCTGTTCACAAAGTCAAAAAAACGTGCATGCAGGCTGTTCTGTCAGGAGACACAGTGACTTAAAGGGATGGTGCACCCAAAAATGAAAATTCAGCCATTATCTACTCACCCATAAGCCGAGGGAGGCTCAGGTGAAGTTTTAGAGTCCTCACATCACTTGCAGAGATCCAAGGGGAGAGGAGGTAGCAACACAACTNGCCTCCATTAGGTGGAGTTGTGTTGCTACCTCCTCTCCCCTTGGATCTCTGCAAGTGATGTGAGGACTCTAAAACTTCACCTGAGCCTCCCTCGGCGTATGGGTGAGTAGATAATGGCTGAATTCTCATTTTTGGGTGCACTATCCCTTTGAGTTATGAGTAGCTCATTTTTGGGTGCACTATCCCTTTGAGTTATGAGTAGAGGAAAACTCAGGTAGCCGCTAGGCTAATTTATGCAATGTAAGACACTATAATAACTTGTGAAGAAAATACAAAAGAAGAGGGATATGAATAAAACATGAGCATACACACACACACACCTACATATACACAGAAACACATATATACTATAAACACATTAAATGTTTAGTGTTATATCATGAACGCCCACAAATGAAGCAGAACAGCCTCTCCTCGGTACAGACGGTCTACTGTCTGTGGAGCTCTATCAGAGGGATGGTATTCCCTCATTGGCTGTTAGGATGGTGCTGGTGGAGAGCGCTGTCGAACACACTGCTCTAATACAGCATCTCTATCAAAATAAAGTGTCACCTGACACTAACAGTGTGCGCAGATAATACATATCACAGCGAGGTTTTACAATCTGGGACCAGTTTCACAGAAGTGATTTGTGAGTATGGCTCACAGCAGATCCCAAATGGTGACATGTTTTAAAGTTATTGTTGCATCACAGAGTCCTGCAGGGCCTCAGGTCCCTGCTCTTCAATCAGTGTAAAGCAGTGGTTCCCGACTTTGGGGTCGCAGGTTTATTCTGAACGGACTCAAGTGACTCGCAAACATGTCAAGTTTGTAAAAAACACACTTGATTTTGAAGTACGGTGAATTCCCAGCACAGAGCTTTAATTTTGAAGTGCCGTTTCCTGCTGTAGAGTGAGTGACTACAGTGGGATTTATAGTTCTGCGTCGAATTGATGCCATACCTACGTCGACATAGAGCCTACGCCGTAGCCTGACGTGCACCTCCCCAGAGATGTACCTACACGTCACAGTGACACAGACCTCCTGTCTGTCTCTGTGAGCTGAAACCATTTCCCTCAGTGGAAACAAAGCTTTGATTTACTTTAATTTCACAGATAAGAAACAATAAATTGTGAAGACAATAAAGCCTCCACATACTGTGTGTGATTTATCCTGGCTGAAATATGAGCAGAGGAAATCTCTGCTAGCTGCTAGGCTAATTTATACAATGTAAAATGCCATAGGCTTGTGCTAATAACGTTAGCATGTTGTGTTTGTGGGGAAAATGTGTCCAGATAAAGACAAGTGTTTGTCTGTGAATGCTGCGAGTTATAGTGAAGCTGATTTGTGTTTGAAACTGTCTCTATTAAGCCATGTTTAATGTGTGTTTCATGTGTGTTTAATGTGTGTTTAACGTGTGTTTAATGTGTGTTTTGAATCAACTAAACTTTACAGCACTTCACAGAAACCCCACAGCCGACTAGTGTTTGGAGGTGTAACTGCAGAGTGACACACACACACACACCACCGCACAAGTATAAATCCCGCTTAACAGAAGGCTACTTGACAGAGACAGCAAACTAACTCGATGACATGGCCAAACTTAAGTATGACACTGAACATATTAAACCGTGCGGACCTTGAACTAATGACTGAGGAGAAATCTGGACCAGTTGGGAACCACTGGTATAAAGTATGATACAGCTGGTGAGGATGGTGAGTGAGGTGAATCAGTTCCCTCAGATGCTACTGACCGATGACCAGGATGTTGTTCAGTTGCTCCACGCCGTCAATCTTGGACAGGAGCTGGTTGACCACAGTGTCATGCACCCCTGTGCTGCTGGCGCCCGTTCCTCTCTGCTTGCAGATGGCGTCCAGCTCATCAAAGATGATGATATGGAGGCCGCTGTTGGCTCCCAGCTGGAGGCAGGTCGGGTGTAAAGATAATTAATTCAGTTGTTATATTTAAATGAAGCACATAGAAGATCACACCGAGCGTCTCTCACCCTCTTCTGCTCCTCCTCTGCATCAGCAAACAGTTTTCGGATGTTGGCCTCAGACTCTCCTACGTACTTGTTCAGGATCTCGGGGCCGTTGACGATCTTGGGCTCGCGGGCGTTGAGCATCTTACCAATCTGCCTGGCCATCAGTGTTTTACCACAGCCTGGAGGCCCAAACAGCAAGATGCCCTTCACGTGCTTACAACCTGGAAACAAGAAAGAGGGGAGTGATGAGAAACAGTGAAGGGAGGAGAAGGAGGGAGGGACAGTTAACTAGAATCACCACCCTGTGGTTGTATGACTCCGCCCACCAGTCCACCCTGTGGTTGTATGACTCCGCCCACCAGTCCAGTGTCTCTGACAGTCTCCATCCATGTCAGTGAAAACATGGATGCTTCACACACAGAAGATCTATACAATCAGCACAGTTTCAAGATTAGAGTCACCAATTCAGTATCTGACCAAATGTCTCCCCTTCTGTTCCTGAGATATGACGTTAAAACATGATGATGTCACAGTCAAGCTGACCTTTGACCTTTTCACCTTCATTATTTGTGTCAAGTTTTGTCATAATTAGCATATGAACTCTTGAGTTATGGACAAAAACATGTTTTCTGAGGTCACACTGAGCTTTGACCACCTAAATCTAATCAGTTCATCGTTGAACCCAAGAGGATGTTTGTGACAAATTTGAAGAAATTCCCTCCATGTGTTCTTAAAATATCGCGTGAGACAGATGAGGTCACATTGACCTTTGACCACTAAAATTGAATCAGTTCATTGTTGATACTAAGTGGACGTTTGTGCCAAATTTAAAGAAATTCTCTCTCAGTGCTCTTGAGATATTGCATTCACATGAATGAGACAGACAAGGTCACAGTGACCTTTGAGACCTATGAACATTAAAACTGAATCAGTTTTTTGTTGAGTCCAGGTGGATTCAGTGCCAGATTTGAAGAAAGTGCTCTTGGGATATCGTCTTCACAGGAATGAGACGGATGTAAGGTCATAGTGACTTTGACTTTTGATCGCCAAACTGTAATCTGTTCATTGTTGTTGAACTGGATGTTAGCACCAAAAACCAAGTTCCCGCTGGGTATCCTTGAGATGTCGCATTCACAATAATGCGATGGACGAAGTCACTGTGACCTTTGACCACTAAAACTGTTTCAGGTTATCCTTGAGTGTAAGTGGACATTTGTGCCAAATTTGAAAAAATACAACCCCTTTAAGTGCTCTTGAGATATGTCATTCACAAGAATGGGATGGATGCAAGGTCACAGTGACCTTTGACCAGCAATATCTAATCAGCTCATCATTGAGTTTCTGCCAAATTTGAAGAAATTCCCTCTAAGTGTTCTTGAGATATAACGTTAACAAGAATGCGACAGATGAGGTCACAGTGACCTTGACCTTTGATCACAACAATCTAATAAAAAATCAGAAGAAATTCCCTCAAGGTGTTCTTGAGATTTCACCTCCATGGTGAATGAGACGGATAAAGGGCACACTGACCTCTGACCACGAAAACTGTATCAGTTCATTGGTGAGTCTAAGTGGACGTTTTTGCCAAAATTGAAGAAATCCCCTCGAGGTGTTCTTGAGATATCATGTTCACGAGAATGGTACGTAAATGTGTGCAGACGGACAACCAGAAAACAGAACCCCTCTGGCATGGAGGGAAAGAACAAAAGTCAGATGAAAAGTGTAAGAAGAATCAGAAAGGAGGGATGAAAGAAAGAAAGAAAGAAAGAAAGAAAGAAAGAAAGAAAGAAGTGAGAGGTGAAAGCAGAGATGAGGCAAGAGAGGAGAGGACGGGGAGAGATGTATGAAGGTTAAAGCTCGAGGGAGAAGAAACCAGATTAATAAAATTAAACGGAGGAATAAATTGTGTCTGTCTGTCACTCTGCGACTAACTCTGTTTCCTCCTCTGCATCACTGTTTATTCCATTTGGCTGCAGCAGGGATAAAATACACTGTCGACAAAATTACCAGCAAAGTCACGTTATGCAAACCAGATGTTTCCATATAATAAAATACCTTTTATTTAAACTTTAATTAAATCCAATTAAACATTTAATTTACAGTAAAACCCAAATGCAAATGAAAGTCCCTGCAGTACATAAATGTCATATGGGACAGAGAACTTTCAGATCTCTTAAGGAAAGTAGAGACGCAGTGACAACTCGTAACGAGCCAATAAAAAGACAGAACGGAAAACAACCAAAACACTAAAGCGGAGTTAAAAGTGAGGAGGTTTCTCACCCATCTGCTCCACAATGTCCGGAGGGAAGACTCGGGAAGCAAAGGCTCTGCGGAAAATGTCGGAGAACTCCTTGTCCAGACCTCCGATTCCCATCTTCTCAAAGTTCCAGTCTGGGTTGATGATTGTCTGTCGAGCCTCCTTGGTCTTTGCCTTTCCTGTTCAAACACACAAGAGAAACTACTTTATTCAACTCACACATTTATATCGTCTCAAAGCAGGTGACTCCAAGAGGACAGAGGAGGATATCTGGAACAAAAAGTTTAAAGATGTCAGATGGAAAGGAGGGACGTTTCTGAGGAGCGTCATGAAGAATTAAAAACCATTAAATTAAAGTCAGGTTTGGTCTGTAAGGTGTTTTTGGCCTTTTCCTCAGCAGACACATGATCTGTGGGAGACGATGCTGTAATGTGCTCTTACTGCCACCTTGTGGACGAAACAGATACAGGACCAGAGCAGGAAGCTTCATCTGCAGCTCTCTGAATTTACCATGAAGGATTTGTGGCGTTTAAAATGATCAGCCGTATAAAAGAAACTGAGGAAAAGAGGTTCTGATCTTATCTACGGCTGTGATTCAGAGACATCCTGCATTTTCCTTCCTTTAACCTGGCTCGTAGGGAAGGCATGGACATTTTCACAGGGGTCCATTGACCTCTGACCTCAAGATATCTGAATAAAAAATGGGTCTATGGGTACCTGTAAGTCTCTCATTTACAGACATGCCCACTTTGTGCTTGTCCACTGCAGCTTTTCTCACACAGAACTAATTATTGGCTGTTATATTGGAATATTTCTGCACGCTGTGGTGCCTAAACAGTCTTGGAATTGCATGAATGGGGCGTGACTGGCAAGCATAGATGCATGTGGATCTGATGAGCCCAATTTTATTCATTTGTGATGATGCTAGTCCCCATAGTAGTCATTTTATTGTAGCACGACCATGTTTGTCTTTTAAACTAGACGCCACTGTATAAAATGACCTGTAGTGACCTCTAGGATAATCACAGCATCATGAAACTTTACAGACACAAACTAGAGACCTGGAGCATCCAGAGGATGTTTGGCTTTCATGGGTATATTGACAGTAAGGGGGTTTCTCAGCAGTTTCCAGAGCAGAAGCACTCGCCGTCCAGTCACTGAAAACTGCAGTTCTTACAGAAATCTCCAAATGTCAAAAGTTTTTTTCCAAATCTGGATTTTTCTGTGGTGTTCCTCAAGGTTTTGGTGTCTTAATGTGATATTTTGGAGGGATTTCCGACCATTCTTATTAATACTTGAGTGATGCTTAAATTTAGCACCAATTCAAATGGAATCAACCCAAAAATTGGCGCGACAATTTATGAGACAAACGATCATCACATGCTTTGATCATAATGTTCTCAGCACCTGTGCACTCTAAACTTTATAAATAGGTGCCTTACCAAAACACGTGTATATTACAGATTTATGACTAGACAAACGACACACAGAGCTGATCTGCATCTCAAATTAATGTTCAGGTTCACAGCTTTCAGATGATGTAACCCACGTCTATGTGGCATCTACTGTTGACCTGCTACGTCCCCCCTAAAAGAAGACAGAATGGGTCTCTGTAGGGAGGGTGAAGTGGAGGAGGTTTTGATCTACGGACCAGTTGCACAAAACAGTTAGGGCTTTAAGGCTTAAATTCTCCTTAGCTGAAGGACTTATATAGAATCCCTTAAAAGGTTTCCTTAGTTAAGTAAAAACTCATTTACTGCGATAAAAGACAGCTGTTTCCATGGAGATTGTTTGTTTGCTTGGACAAAGTTGTCTCATAGTTAGATAATGAGAAAATGTCAGAAGAAAAGAAGAGAAGAAAACCAGACTGGTCAGAGGAGGAAGAGATGAAACTTCTGGAGGAATACAATCAGAGAAAGAACAAACTACAAAGTAAATACCAGAAAACATTAAACGACTGTAGGAAGAAGAAATGGAAATGAATTCAGTCAAATCAGAAGTGTCTCCGTCAGGTTCTCCTGGTCACACAACACTCTGCTCTGGGTGTGTTAGCTTTTTCATTTATCACCATAAACTCGGTCATGTTGCAGTTAAGACAGAGTCAGAGGGACCTTAAGGTTTGTTTGGTTGCTAAGGTCTTTTGTGCAACGGTCGAGGGATTCCTTAAGTATAAGACCAGGACAAGGAGAAAACCACAAATACTTAAGTGAACATTTTAAGGAGAAAACTTAAGGGTGTTTTGTGCAACCAATTTTATTTTAGGGAAACCTTAACTGGGACTTTAAGGAAAATCTTAAGGTGTTTTGTGCAAGCGGCCCCTGATCCTGAGGTTAATTAGGTTTTGGGAAATGAGGAACGTACCAACGAGTGTGAGGGACGAGCTCTCCGCCTTCTCAAAGATCACCTGGCTGTTGCCGATCATCAGCCCGCACTCGATCTGTCAGAGAGAACACAGTTACAGTCAGAGACGTGGAAACATTCACCTCTTTCACTTTCAGCCATAATGGCTTCAATAATCAATTTATTTATTTCTACACCTGTGGTGGTTGCTGTCCTCCATAACCCAGAGACCATTTATCAAATACTTTGGCAAAGACAAGGCCTTAGTCTCCTGATTACAGGAGCAGTGTGGAGGATTTAGTGCCATCTAGTGGTGAGAATTGTGGATTGCAACTAGCTGAAACTTCTTCCGTGTGCCAAGCGTGAACTCCTGGTTAGAATTCCTTCATTGTTCAGGAGGTTTTTACAGGGAGCTGAATTATCCACAGAGGTCTCTTCCTCTCCAAAACAAACAGACCAGCTGATTTAAAAACACTGAATGAAGATGTTTCATGTTAAAAATCAATGTTTTTCCAACAAATTTCACTTTACCCATTTATTCATTTTTTAATGTGTAACGTTTTTAAAAAAATATATATTTATTTTTTCATTTTTTTAAAAATAATTCTTTATTAATTTAATTATTGTAAATATCTTTTATTTCATCCTGCCCAGTATTTATACCAATAACCGTTTCCTTTAGAGTTGAAATAGCATTTGTAAGTTTATTTTTATTTATGTTACCTCTCATACCTTCTCTAAATTAATAGACATACTTTATTTTATTCAATCACTTTATTATATTACTTACTTCTATTTCACACTCTTATTCTTACTTCTTAAAATCCTCTAGTCTTTACATCAGAGCGACTGTAATGAATCACAATTGGAGCGTTGGTTGTCGTCTACCATGACACACTACACAAGATAAAACTCACACGACACTCATTATTGTTCATTTTTAAACATCAGCTGAGAGGACTCTACTTGTAAGACATGAAAACACTGTGGCTCCTACAGATACAGCATGTACACGAGCAAAAGCACCGGCAGGAGGAAAGAAGGAGAACGCTGCAAAAATCCCCAAAGTGCAACTAATAAAACAGGATTTTTCTGTTTTTTAAATAGACTTTGCTTTGACTCATTCGTACCTTTAATTCTGAACTGGGAGCAAACTCCTCTGAACGTTGTGTTTAAGCAGCTGCTGCGTCTTCAGATCTGAAGTGCATTTTTCTGAAGTGCAGTGTTTGGTCCTTACGGGCCTCCTTATTAGTGTGCATGGATAAATAATGAGTGTGACGCAATAAATCAGGGGTAGGATGCTCCTCTGTACTGCAGTGACACCAGCTGTCAGGATGGTGTATGTGGAGGATCGAGATGATGCTTAAATATGAAATTAATTATTCAGCAGGCGGCAGCAGTGTGTGGTAAACATACGGTACATTATTTAAGAGTGTGTGTCACTGTAACGCTTCTGTTCCCTTGTTATATTTCTCTAATATCAATGGGAGTTAAATTATGGAGGGGTGACTGTGTGTTGGTCCAGTTTACAGTGACAGAGCTGCATTAAGGGAAGATGAGCTGCTACGAGCTGCGAGCGCCGTCAGGTACCTTCTGTTTCTTTCCAGAGGCCGGCTCTCCTTTGAGGATGCTGGCGTCCATGGCCTCGATGTCTTTCACCACCAAACCAAACAGCTTGTCACAGAAACTGAAGACGAGCTGAGAGACAGAGGAAAGCAAGAGGAGGATCAAACAACCTGCAGAGGCAGCGCCAGAGAGCAGAGAACAAAGCACACACACACACACACACACACACACACACACACACACTGTGCATCTGTGTGCTGGATATTTTGAGGCGTGTGAATATGAACCTGTTGGGTAACAGAGAAGGCCTGGTTGTTGAACTGCTGGATGAACTCGGCAGCCATCTTGTCCGAGTCATACGGGGAGGAGTCCGTACTCTTCTTCTGCAGGAAGTCGATTTCGATTGTCATGGCGCCAATGCACTGCTTGGACTTGTCAAAGTTGTAGTTGGCCACTGACAGGACAGACGGACACATTGATTAATATATGTGACATCATAAGTGAAAATGAGCACACATTAGATCGTCTTAGACTGAATCAAAGCAGCAGGGTGACGCCTCTTACTTTAAGCCTTTTCAAAACTAAAAACACAAGTGTGTGTTTAAGTGCTCTAACGTAACACAATCATCAGCACATGACACATACTAACATGCTGCATTAAAAGGCCGGGGATAACATATTATAGTGTTGGTTAGTGTGGTTACAACAGTCCTGATCACAGCCGGCAGTGTGTGACACATAAACCACTGTGTGAAGGTGGTCCTGGATGCTGTCAGAGTCCTGGGTCATGTTGGCAGCTCTCTGCTGAACTCCAGCCAACACCATCAGAGACAGCGAGAGGTCTGCCAAATACATCAGTCAGTCCTCATCCTAAAATCTGTTTGTCTCGTCATGTTAACAGTGAAAAATACAAAAACACAAACAATTAGCCAAACAGCGTTCTGTTGGAACTGAACAGAGGTTTGATCTCACATTCACTCACAATACTGGGACGAACTGGCTCTAAGCTGCTGCTCCTTTATGTCATGATGCTAAGTTATTATCCACTGTGTGATGGCCACCAAATGCAAAGGTTTCTTGTTATCAGCTGGAGGCGGCGTTTCAACCATCTCATGGAGCTCACATCACAGGAGCTTCATTAGCTAACCACAGCTGATCAAACACTTCAGTGACAGTTGTTATTTCAGCTGGTGAACCAGTCAGAAATAAGAAGCTGCGTCAGTCTGAAATCTGCCCTCATTGAGTTTAAGGTGGTAATCTGTCACTGCTATCACTGTACAGCCTACTGCATGTGACTGAGGAGGGCGGGGCTTAGACAATGGTGATGACAGCAACAGAGTTTTAGTGTTGTGTTTGTTCATCTGACTATATAATGATGAAAACTCTGTGTGTGTGTGTGTGTTCCATGTTTTTCTCCTCACTGACTTGGTCAATCCATGTGAAATTTGGCACAGTGGTAGAGGGTCATGGGAGGATGCCAATGAAGCAATATTACATC
>NC_065523.1:38706848-38718619 GCF_006386435.1 Epinephelus moara
CGATCGCTGTGGCTCCCTGTGGACCAATGTTGGTGTTTTCTTCTAATGTTTGGTATGACTAAGTCATGGTATGGTATGCTGTACATAATCAGGAAACTGTCAGTGTGTCATTCTGTCAGTCAGTCATTCTGTCTGTCCCACGTTTTTCTACTCATTGACGTGGTCAATCTATGTGAAACTGCACATAGGCATTGAGGACTGGCATAGGTAGAAGGTGAGAAAGCTACCAATGGCTATGGACTAGTTATTTAAATTATCAAATACAGAAAATATTGTACCTTCAACCTCCTGGCCGATGGAGAGACCCGCCCACTTCCTCTACAAGAGAGATAAGGAAGGAGAGAGGAGCAGTGACAGCGAGGTAAGTAAAGAGAGGTATGGATCCAACAACTACTACTTAACAATGTGTGTGTGTGTGTGTGTGTGTGTGTGTGTGTGTATGTGTGTACCTGCGGCAGGCTGAAGGCGATGCTTCCAGGTGCCACAGTGTGGTGAGTCTTCACTGTAAACACATACTTGTGGTTGGGTGTGGTCTTCACAGTCACATGTCTGCACACACAGGAGACAGGAGGACACTGGTTACTGAGACGTGGCGCTGCTGCTGGCCACCAGCCCGCTGTGACACACGGCACTGGGGGGTTTGTGCTGGCTGAATTTCAGCCACCAACTGAAGGTCTGTCTCTGAAGCTGCGACAAGCACCTTCAGTCTCTCTTTTTTGTCTCTGCTTTGGTCTCCACCAGGTAATAAAATATGTGTCCTCTTTGATGGACAGCTAGTTGTTAACTTTGTCTGTCTGCTGTTAGCTGCACCTTCCTGCCGCAAAACCACAGACTGTAAATGAAGATGGACGACATGACTCCACCTCCCTCCACTGTACAGAAGTGAAGCTAAAATATTGCGGATACGGCCGCTGCCATCTTGCTCTGGTGAACCTAATTCGGAGTCAAAGTCTGTGGAGTAGTGATCTCCACAGTATCAACTTCATTCTACTGAGCTCAGACCTGTTGTCCTCGTTCGTGGACACTTTTTTGTGCCATCTAGTGGCAGTAAGAGCAAAATACACTAATCCACGTAAAAACAAGATGGCAGCCATCTCTGCCAAGTCAGTCTGCAGCCGATCCTGACACAAAAGTGGACAAGGTCCAAAACCTGATGACATTTAATGATTGAAACTTGTTTATTTATGAGTAATAATGGTTGTAGTTTGATATGGCAACAAATTTGACCAATTCTAGCAACAGGAACAAGCTAAGACTGTTAATTAGGAAGTACTCGTTTGAGGACACTGGGACTTTATTATCGTTGACAGTGTTTAGTTTTTTATACTTATCAGTTCCTACTGATCCCATATAGTTTGGAGAAGTTCAAAATGAACACCAAACAAAAATTCAGGTCTCAGGAGGACACTGAAGGACAGGAATGACCTACATTTGGAGATGTTCCTCAGCTGGTAAAAACAGGACTGGACTACGTTCTTTACGTGCTGCTCCAGGGACAAATTACTGTCCAGAAGAACACCCAGATTTTTTACACCTGACTTTATGTTCAAAGTGAGGGGGCTGAATTTGTTTTAAGATATGTTCTGTCTTTTCAGCGTGTTGGGACATCCAGCTCTTTTATGTCATACAGGCAACTATGAAGAGATGCTGATGCACAGGTGTCAGGGGGTTTAAAGGACAGGTAGAGCTGTGTATCATCTGTGTAGCTATGGAAAGAGATGTTGTGATGACGTATTATTTGTCCCAGGGGGAGCATGTACAGGCTGAACAGAACAGGTCCCAAAACTGATCCTTGTGGTATTCCATGTTTTGACCGAGCAGTTCTTGAGGAATATTCCCCGATGGAGACAAAACAAACAAACACAGTCCAGAGTGGTTCCAGTAAGACCCACCCACTACCCATTAGTAGTACCCACCTGCTGCAAAACCAAGACAATTATCCAAAATCAAGTAAAAGGCTCCGTCTGTCGCTATGGACGACCTTTATTATTGATTCAAATTATGTAATTCAGCTTTAATTCATTCAGTCAAATACACCACTGATCTTTTCACAGTCCTCCAGGTCACATCCTCAGAGGTTAGGGAGTAACATCAGTGTGTGTGTGTGTGTGTGTGTGTGTCATTGTTAACTGGCCTATTTCACAGAAGCATTATTGAGCTCTGATTGGTTAATCTCCGCTGGTTACTAGGATACTAGTGCTGTCCTCTGATCCAACACGGCTCATCAGCAGAGTTTGAATGAAAACATCTTTTAAAGTTGATGCTTTGAAATGAATGTCACGACATCAATGCAGGGATTATTTAACACCCTCATTTCAAAGAGTCATGTGGCCTCGTTGCTAGGCGACAAGAAAACAATCGTGACTTTTAACATACTGTACATTATGTTGCAGTAAAGTATGATTATCTGCAGATGCTCATCACCAGAAAATATAATTTCAACATTAAAAAAATCCACGTTGAGCTGCTCCTCAGTGAAGAGAGCGTTCTGCTGGTGGCTGTGACATCACTGCCTGGTGGCACTGGGTGATGAAGACGAGGCTGCTGTTGCCATGGCAGTAAAAATGTGGGACAAACTTAGATAACACATTTATTTTGAGATCTGAAACGTGACTGCCACTTTCAAACATGTATAATTTATCATTTATAATCAATAGTTTAAATGATTCTCAGAATGACAACAGGTTGTTTTGGTGGGAAATTAATGTCCTCATTTTTTAAATGTGTTTTTAATTCTTCATTGTTTAATTCTTGTGTGTGTTTGCTGCTGCAGTGAGTGTCCCGTCCTTTCTGTTCGTCAGCAGTTTAATTCCATCATTTCTCTTTATTAGCACATTTCTTTCTCCAACACACACAGACACATAAAAGCTGCAGAAACACGCCAACATCTGAAGTGTCTGAATGCTTATCACACAAAACCAAGGGGAGAAGCTTTTGTTTCACAGCTGCATAAAAACAAGCTGACAGAGACAAAATACTGCAGTGAGGACTCTTTAAAAAACTTAAATAAGGGTGTGTGCTTAACTGTTTGCAGCAGACACTTTATTTCACTCACAGGGCCAACTGTGAGGGTGCCAATGCAGAACTGGCAGTAAAATAACTTCCTACTTGAACCACTGGGATTAACAATTAATAATAAAGCTGCACAAATATATTTCATGTCAGTAACCTCTCATGGCAGCCAAAGGGATTTTCAGTGCAAACTTCAAACTTACATTTACTTTGTTTATTGAACACATTATAGAGTATTATTTTGGGATTTAGGCATGGGCTTGTACTGTAGTTTTTTAATTATAACATTAACAAATACATACAAATATATCACACCCCCTGCAGTTCTCCAAAGAACCACTCAGACACTGGTTTCTGAGCTGTGGGTCGTGAAGGCAGTCAGAGCTACAGGCTACAATGAGGCTAAAAACAGAGTTCAAATGAGGTTTTTCCAAACAACTTTTTATGTCGGGGCTTCAGGACACTTGGATCACTACGGACGAGCAGTATGGAGATATTTTGTGGTTTCAATTATGTGTTTTTGGACGTTTGAATCTGGGGCTGGGGAATCTTGTGTTGCTACCTCCTCTCCCCTTGGATCTCTGCAAGTGATGTGAGGACTCTAAAACTTCACCTGAGCTTCCCTCGGCATATGGGTGAGTAGATAATGGCTGAATTTACATTTTTGGCTGCACTATCCCTTTAAGGGATGTAAGAAAACTTTTGTATATGGATGAATGTGCCACAACAGGAGTGGGAAGTACGATGCATAATTACTCAAATGCATTTGATCTGAGAAGTTGGGATAACATTGATAACCACAGTTTCATTTTTTGCTTTATTGAGTTTCTGTTTGAACGATTATTGGCCTGCAATTTTCTGCAATAAACATTTACATTTTGTAATGGCCATTCCAGGCAGTTGTTGATGGCAGAGTCCATCTTCCTGCGGGACTCGGTTCGACTGGGCAGGGAATGGCAAAATATTTCACACCTTCACCTGGTTCGGTTCACTTTCCTACTGCACTTTTTAAAGCGGACCAAACTGCCTGGACAACGTCATGCAGTTACAACAGCTGCTCATTTGGGGGCGGTACTGCCCAAAACAACGACTGACCAGGAAGAAAAAAAGCTTGAGGAAGAAGAAAACCCGGCTCATCGATTGGCCAGGACCGAAAACGGAAATCCATCCCCTTCAGCCGGCGTGGTCAACACAAAAACACCAAAATGAAATGTGCTCTACATCACTTCCTCTCTTTGGTTCACTGAAAAGTCCGTTTGCATTTCCCACTGGAAGCGAACGGCACCAGGGTTCACTTGCAAGTGAACCGAGACCCCCAGTTTTAAGCGGACCAGGGTTCGCTTGTTTGGTTCAAATGAGCGTTCACACCACTCCAATGAACCAGACTATTCGTGGAAGCGGACCAGGGTTCGTTTAAAGCGGACCAATTAACACAAGTGTAAGCATGTCCTTAAATTACCTGCACAGGCACAAAGGATACACAGGAAATGACACCTGCATCTACTTTAGTGTTAACTTTTTTTAATCTCACTATTTACTGATCAGATCAGAAACATTATATGGGTCATTTTGTAAGGCAATAGAGTTGATGGTTGATGGTTTCAAGAACTTGTTGGTGTCAAAGTCTACAACTTATTTTATTGTTTCTAGTGGTGAGGTAAGAGATCAGGACTAAAGACTAAAACCATAAGATGTGACTTGGTGAGTCAGGCTGACATTAAATTTTCGCAGCTTTATCATCATTATTATGATACTCAGCCTGATAACAGTGATAATGACACGGAGCAGGTCCTGCAGCCTCACATCAGATCATTGACTGCGACCCTCTGAATGAACGATGGCTGATAAGGTGGGAGGATGGATGAGAAGATGATTGGAGAGGTGCCCGGCCGTGCGCCTGTATTGACAGATGCATTGATGAATAGGCGATAACGACTACTCACTGTCCTGACTGCAGATCCTTCTCGCTCACCACGGCACAATTAGTCAGCGACAGCTCATCTGTTGGGCATCGCGCCGCTTGCATGGTCTGTGAAGAGATGAAGGGGAGGAGGAGGAAGAGGAAGAGGAGGGGTGGAGGAGAAAAAGAGCAACGTTTAAAAGATATTTTTTTTAAAAAAGGCAGTTTTTTTTAAAAAAGAAGTTCTACCGTGTTTTATCTTTTAGGTGAAAATGTGAGACGTGTATCAGACACTGGGCTGAGGGTTCAGACTGCCTGGTGAGAGACTCAACAATGTGTCACTCTGAGCATCATCATTCACTCTCTGCATTAAGAAGTTACTGTAGCCTGAGATCAGATAAATAAAGCAGACAGAATTTTGCAGCTAATCAGAAGCAAAATCACACAGTGTAAATAATTCAACACGGAATAAATGTGACTAAATTTGTGCCAAAGTTCTTGAAAATATGACATTAAATATCTTTTTCTGTTCAGCTGCACACTGCAAATCATTTCCAGCTTGTTCAACTTAAAAACAAAAGTTCCTCTGCTGCCTGAAAAATGTGAGTCGACTGAACTTAGTTTGAATCATTTGTGCAAAGTTGCCTTCTGAGATTTGAAAATATAAAACCAGCTGATTTAAAGCTGTGGTAAGCAGAAATCTGGGAAAACAAAAACTAGAATCACCACCCCTTGGCTGTCTGATTCCGCCCACCAGTCTACCCTGTGGTTGTATGACTCCGCCCACCAGTCCACCCTGTGGCTGTCTGANTGTCAGTGAAAACATGGATGCTTCACACACAGAAGATCTATACAATCAGCACAGTTTCAAGATTAGAGTCACCAATTCAGTATCTGACCAAATGTCTCCCCTTCTGTTCCTGAGATATGACGTTAAAACATGATGATGTCACAGTCAAGCTGACCTTTGACCTTTTGACCTTCATTATTTTATCCTATCATGTTGTGTTCACACCAAACGCAATGAGAAGATTCAAGTTGCATCATCCACGTGAGTTTGAAAGCTAGAATATTTTGTGTTGATTCCCTTCACATGCACGTGAAATCACTGAATCGATGAAGGAACTTCTGTCTGTGCATCCTCGTCATCATACGTCCCCCGAGGATCTCAATGTTGATTGGCACGAATTGGTCGCTGAAGTTCAGATTTTTAGACTCTTGCGAATAAGCATTTGACGCAAAATTGTGCGACTCTCTGCATATGCGCCGCTTAATTTGTGTTTGTTGCGTCCATTGCGCTGCCCAGCGAGAATTTACGTCTTTACATGTAATTCACTCGCGCAAATTGTTTTATTTGCGCCCGGTGTGAACACAACATAAGACATTTGTGTCAAGTTTTGTCATAATTAGTGTATGAATGAAGGTCACAGTGACCTTTGACCTTTAATCACAAAATTTTAATCATTTTATTCTTCTATCCAAGTGGACGTTTGTGCCAAATTTAAAGAAATTCCCTCAAGGTGTTCTTAAGATATCACGTTCACAAGCATGAGACGGATGAGGTCACATAGACCTTGACATCTGACTTATGACCACCAAAACTCTAATCAGTTCATGGTTGAGTCCAAGTAAACGTTTGTGCCAAATAGAAGAAACAATCTTACGCGAAGGGTAAAAATGGGTAAAAACGCTGCACTCGTCACTGTCACTTTCTACCCAGCTGTCGAATCACAGCGGGGGAGAGGCGGGACAAAGACCAACAAAACTGAACCGTCTGTCCTACGTGCTTCAGTCCTCCCTTTGTCAAGGCTGAGTATCTACCTTGTGCTGACAGTTTTACTTCCATGGACAGTCCTTATCAAAGCAACCAGATGCAATGTGAAAAAAAGAAAGCCCTCAAGTGCTCCCAGCTGGGTAAAAAACAACGGACTCTTATAAAAATATCCCCAGGAATAAAAACCAACCAACGTGAATCTGGTCGGACAAGAACATATTGACCAACACAACCGACCGACATAAAAGGACGTCTTTTTTCGCCAGTGTCTGACGCCAGAGGTCACTGACCAAGCACTGGTTTTCAGTGACTTCAAAATGAGACCAGGTTGCATCCATCAGGGGAATGTCCAGTCCTGCAGCTTGAGCCTTCTGCTAACCACAGCCTAAAGGATTTCAACACTTCCTCCACCTCTTTAAATAACCTCAGATGTACTCAGGAAGACGGATGACTCATACAGAGCTGCAGAGACAGGATTGAGGATTCACCCTGATAATAATAGAAATGTGAGAAAACATCCGACACTGGAATTTAAAAAAAAAAAGTAATATTTACTGCTGATGAAAATGCAGGGAACCTCCGCCTCTTTAGATTAGCACTGAAAGAAAAGACAATCAGGCAGGAAGCAGCTTCAGGAAATCACCGAACCACCACTATGATCACCAGCTGGTCAGAGACAGACGGAGAGTATTAACTGTCTTTGATGTCATAAAGAAAAAGGAGAAATTCACTGTGCGTTCACTGTGATTAGCTTTTACCCGGACTTCCCATTTGAGTCTTTATGTTTGAGGCGTCTCCTGCTGCTGCACAGGTAAGACAGGTTTGAGTATAAGGACACGCTCCTGTGGCCTCATCTCAAAGCCTCTGCACGGTTCAACCCTCTCTGCAGCACAGCAGAAGAAAGGTACAAACACTCAGCCGCAGGGTTCGGCAGGAATTCCAATGCACATCCCTGCAGCCTGAAGTGGTAACCATGGTAACTGCATTAGGCAATCAGACACAGCCTCTGACGATAAACCGCGCTTCACTGCTGGCTGATTTAACACAAGCCTGAAGAGCATCGTCCCTCAGAGGCTGCAAAGGTTACTCCTCCAGCACACACAGATTTATTTGATTTGATTTTGATTTCCTCCTTTGGAGTGCATAGAAATGTCTCCTTCATAAATTAAAACAATGAATTTGACACACCTGAATTTTTACTAGAGAAAGAAAAATAACAATAATTTATCATGATTTAATGAACACAATGACATGGGACCAGGATCAGTTTATGGTGTAATAAAGTGACCATTCATTCACGAGCAAAACTAGTTACTCTTCAAAGGCACTTGACAGGAAGTTCATTAAAACAAAGATGGAGACACCGCAGAAAGAAACCAGAAATGTGTCGTCTGCGTTTGAATCAAACGTCTGGACATATTTGAGTTTTTACCACAGAGGAAAAGTAGGACTTGGACATGACACATGCTGCTTGCAAGCAGTGTCAAATGAGAATAAAATATTCTGAGAATACTACGAACATGAGGGCTCACCTCACAGGCCACCATCCAGAGATAGCGTTAGCTGCTAACGGCCAAGCTAATGCTAAAAATCAACCAACACAGGACACACTGAGCTCGACACAACTACCATCAGACAATAACACACAGTCCATCACATGTCCAAAGATCTGCGTCCATACAGCGCTGCTGAAAACCAAGGCTTTTGTTACATGCTAAAAACATGTGACTCCGCCCCCTCACAGCCGTACCCAAGCTCTACAGAGAAGTGAAGCATAAAGCTGAGGAAGCAGGACATTATCTGACAGAGGACAGGAGACACAGTCTCACGTTCTCCAAACTAGAGCGGGACATTATCTGACAGAGGACAGGAGACACCGTCTCACGTTCTCCAAACTAGAGCGGGACATTATCTGACAGAGGACACTTCTAACATGTGTGTTGTCCCTCAGTCAGCAGGACACCTGCATGTGAAGTGTTTGTCTCACGTCTTTTAATTTGCAGTTGGAAAAAAAGGAAATACATCCCAATATATTGTATCATGATAATATGATATCGTGGTTCCTCTGATGATTCCCACCTCTCCCTTTGTGTTTCTGTGCAGTACGTGTTGATCCATAAAGCTGGCGTGTACCAAATATCCTTCACAGTCTGCAACATTCAGAGCTGCAGCTTCTGCATCAAACTGGCAGAGATGCTTATTCACAGCTGAGTTTTCAGGCCTCCTCATCAGGAGAGCAGCCGTGGATAAAAAACAAAAACTGTTTCATGGGCAAATTTCCAGATCCAGATCACAGGCAACATCTAGTAACCACCCAATCTTTAGTCTAATCCCCCCTCTATATTTCAGCCAAATCCATCATAATCTGTGAGGACTCTCTGCCAGAGGCACAAACAGACAAATAATGACCTGACTGCAACACTGCTAACAAGGTGTGCGGGCGTTTTTTATCCTTTTACAGCCTCCAGAACGCAGTGTAAGTGGTAAACTAGATGTGAGATATAAAGCAGCTTTCATTTCTCCGTCATTATTTGTGCCACCTGTTGATGACGAATACACTCATCAATTATCAGTCACAAAGAGATACAGCAAGATACAGACGCAGCGAGGGAAACAGTGACATGAGAGCTCTGTATACAGGGAGGAACTGTGGGAACAGGGACAGAGACACAGACTGATAGAAACACTGCAGTGCTGGCCTCGTGCCCACATCACCTGCTCTCTGTAGTCTGAGCAGACAGAGGTGAGACGGAGCAACACCAGCGTGTCAGAGGCCTTTAAGGGGCCAACACTCAGAACTACCGTTGTCTTCAGTATGTATGTTACAAAGAGGATTTCATCATGGTCATGTTAGGACATCAACTAATTAAACACAGTTCCTCACCTGAATCTCCAGAGCGGCAGGAAATAACTTCATAGCCATTGTCTTTGTAATAACAGGACTGTGGGTTTCACAGCTCGGGTTATTTCTCCACCTTAACCACTATTCTCCTCTCATCCATTCTTCAACACACACGAGAGACGGCAACAGCGAGAGGTGAGGAGAGAAGTCGAGCTGCCACGGGAGCAGAGAAGAAGAGCTTGTACAGGGAGCGAGTGAGGAAGAAATGCAGAAGCAAGAAGGCTGGAAATAGGAAACAGCATGAAGTGTTGAGGGAATCTAAACTTTTAACCGGGGACCATCGCAGTATTTTCTGTGCTGCAATGTTTTCTGATGCCTCATAGTTTTATCTGAATCCCGTTAAACATAAAAGAAACGTGTTTGATATAATCAGTTATGTTTCCTATAAAGAATGGTGCACATCTTACAAGTTCAGCCACTGTGTGTAAACTTAGGTGGGATTTATACTTCTACGTTGAATTGATGCCGTACCCTGACCATTACCCTGCACCTCCCCAGAAATGTAACTCCACGTCACAGTGACGCAGACCTCCTGTCTGTCTCTGTAAGCTGAAACCATTTCCCTCAGTGGAAACAAAGCTTTGATTTACTTTAATTTCACAGATAAGAAACAATAAATTGTGAAGACAATAAAGCCTCCACAAAAATATCATTTTAAGTCTTGTGTGTGATTTATCCTGGCTTCATATGAGCAGAGGAAATCTCTGCTAGCTGCTAGGCTAATTTATACAATGTAAAATGCCATAGGCTTGTGCTAATAACGTTAGCATGTTGTATTTGTGGGGAAAATGTGTCCAGATAAAGACAAGTGTTTGTCTGTGAATGCTGCGAGTTATAGTGAAGCTGATTTGTGTACTTGTGTTTGAAATTGTCTCTATTAAGCCATGTTTAATGTGTGTTTAATGTGTGTTTTGAATCAACTAAACTTTACAGTGACACAGACACACCACCGCACAAGTATAAATGCTCACAACGGCGTAGGCCACGTGTGTAGAGCTGACACACGAGTATAAATCCGCCTTTACGAGCAGAACTGTATCATAATGCAGGACATCGATGCTAATCATTAGGACTCATTAGTTCCTGGCATGTGTCAGAACAAATATAAAACTCGTACCTTCCTCTGAGTGACTGCCGACCACAGAAGGTTGCATTAATTGCTCCTCTGACTAGTTCAAACACGCTTAATGTTCACAGTGTTTGCCAACATCGCTGAAAAGGCTGTGCCATAAACTCGGGAACTAAAAACCAGCCCCCGTGTGGAACACAACACAAATGTGACACATGATGAAAAACATTTTGTGGTAATGGAGATGGGAAATGTTGCTTTCAGCAGGAACATTAAAGTGGCAAAAAAATCAATATGGAAGACAGAGAGGGCAGGAAAGAGCAAAAGTATCACTGGATAGATAAAAACACGAATGCAATATTTATCTGCAGACTGCGTCCCATCGAGGGTACCCTAGAAAGCATCTGGGTAACCTAGAAAATAGTGACTATAACATAGTTTATTTAAAGCCCAGAGCAATAACATCTGATGTCTGTGGGGCATTTGTGATCTAGTTAGAATCATACACTGTATGTTTGTTGAGAAATATCGTTTTTGATAGAAAGTCTTTTGAATCTAAGGTTATGGATCACTGGATTACTCTGATACGAAGGAAAAGTTCTCGAGTTAAATGGAGCAGTTTGAAGAGATTCACTGATGTTTCTTGTTGATGGACATCAGAGATAATAATATCCTCAAACAGTGTGTGTGTGTGTGTGTGTGTGTGTGTGTGTGTGTGTTCAGGTCTGTCTGATTTATAATTTAGAGAAGGAGAGTGAACGCTGACACAAACTGTGATGCTAAGGGTTTTTAAGTATCTTAATTGCTTGCAATGAGCATCACTGCTGTTCTAGAGCTGGGAATCATTTAAAAGTTACGATACCATAGGCACGGGCGGCGTCTACAACACAAACTCACAGAATGTTAAGAAAGGCTATATTCTCACATTTATTTTCCTTATTAAAGCTATAGTGCGTAACTTCTACAGGTCTGTAAATGTCCGTTTCACCCAAGCCACTACTAGAGGAGATGACACAATGCTGATTAAGCCGATCGGCTCCTCTAACATCTCGCGGTATTTTTCAATATATATCATTTTTAGTTTGCGTGTCGACCGGCGACATTCCCGCGCTGG
>NC_065523.1:38722577-38722703 GCF_006386435.1 Epinephelus moara
ATTAGTTCCTCATTAGTTCCTCAGTAACTACTCTAATTTTGTGTAGCTTAGTTCCTCAGTAACTACTCTAATTTTGTGTAGCTTAGTTCCTCAGTAACTACTCATTTGTTCCTCATTAGTTTCTCA
>NC_065523.1:38722764-38749464 GCF_006386435.1 Epinephelus moara
ATCAGTAACTACTTAGCTTAGTTCCTCAGTAACTACTCATTTGTTCCTCATTAGTTCCTCATTAGTTACTCATTAGTTCCTCATTAGTTCATCAGTAACTACTCTAATTTTGTGTACCGTAGTTCCTCAGTAACTACTCATTAGTTCCTCATTATTTACTCATTCATTCCTCATTAGTTCCTCATTAGTTCCTCAGTAACTACTTTAATTTTGTGTACCTTATTGTAAAGTGTTACCAAGGTAAAGGTAAGACGAATTGTAGATGGTTGTCTGTGGCTGCAAACTGTAGTGAAGCACTCGCTTTGCATCCAGATGAGGACAAACCTGCGGTGTTCCTAGTTATTGATAACCTGCAAAAACATTGCTTGCAATAGTCCACCTTCCACCTTTTCTTCCCTCACTCTATCACACACATGCAGCAGCACACTAGATAATTAGCGTACATGTGTCTCGACCCATCGAAGCTCCGAATATGTGGGTAATATCACTGAAGTTTCGAAGCTTCTAAAACGGTATTCGAGACAACTATTTTTTTCACCATGAAAACTTGTCATCAGTAAAATCCTCTGGAACTGGACTACTGAAAGCCATATGGCTCGATACGCCTATTCTGAGGTTCATATTAGTAAGTGACATTTGTTGGTCTAACAGTTAAAAATATAATGTCCTAATGCGTCAAAAATGCGTTAAGACGACAGAAAATGTCCTGTAAAAAAGTACATTTCTGACGCTTAAGATGTTTAATATGGGTGAAACCATTTCACCACTTTGGGAGAGGACACTTATGAAATAGTGTTCAGTACACATTGTATTCGCACAAGTGTCCAAAGTCATCTATTCTCAGTGTGTTCCTGATTTGCCTTAATTCTTTCATTTCATATAAATTGAATGCCTAAAGTTATGTGCTCTACTTCTGTTCTATATTATTGACATTACTAAGGTCTGCTGCTGAATTCGACGTCATGTTTCACTTGGTAGAACTTTGATTTAATAAGATAAACTTTACGTTTATCACTGCTGATGTTTATTCACTTTACATGGAGCTAAAGTTAATACTGAATTATGTAAAAAGTTTGCCTCATGTGTTACTGTCTGTTTATGAGTCGTAAGAAATCATAAATCATCTTTTAAGAGTAGATGTTTACCATAAGCTAGCTGGGGATCTGTTAAATCTAACAATATGCTAACGTAGCAAGGCAAGCTACTCACTAACACGCTTGGTTAGGAATTAAAGCAACAAATGCTTTGAGACGGCTGTCAGAGATGACAGAGGTATTATTGCGTTATACCATCTGAGGCATGACAGGTGGTGTGTTCCTCAGGTTATTTCCTAATTGATCTAGAAGAGAGGACTAGCATACGGTTAACGTACCATTACAATAGGTAAACACCGGTTCTTGTTCAGTGCTGGAAGCTGCGCCTATTATTCACGCAAGCTATCAGGCGGGCTATGTCTGTTTATGAGTCATAAGAAATCATAAATCATCTTTTAGGAGTTTACCGTTAGCTAGCTTGGGCTCTGTTAAAGTTATCAATATGCTAACAGAGCAAGGCAAGCTAAATGCTAACATGCTTGGTTAAAAGCACGTTTATTTCCTAACTGCTCTGTAAAAAAGTTTTAGCATACCGTTAGCATGCCGTTCTGTATTGTTACCATAGTAAAACGCCAGTTCCTGTTCAGTGCCGGAAGCCAAACCTATAATTAAATAATAAGAGGAATAAGGTGGATACAAAGCTCGGTTTTCTGAGTAAAACACCACGATGTGTTTAAGAAGAATTTTCAATTTAATTTATACTGGATGAAAACACACACAGGCTGTGATACGTTACGGCCACAGAGGCTTTGCATTTGCTCTCTTCAGTCACCGGGAGTTCATGACAGAATCTATCCCCCCCCCCACCCCGCACAAAATAGAATGTCCCAAGTACTAAATTGTTGCGTAGAAGAAAGGTGATATGTACGTAGCCAAAATGTACCCACTAACAAGAGCCCACATTGGCCAATGCAGTCTCTATGTCAAAAAGCGGTGGGTATGTTTGAAGCTGTTCTAAATGTCATAAGACGTCAAAAATGTTTTTGTTAACAGGACATTTTCTGCCGTCTTTATGAGCATTTGATGCGTTAAGACGTCATGTTTCTACCTGTTAAGACAACCATATCTGACTTAATAATGCGAACATCAAAAACGTCAATAGCTGACAGCTGCCTCCATTTCTGGAAAGTAGCAAACCTTTACAGACAACTTTAAAGCAAACAGGAAGTGAGAGTTAGGGCTCATTTATGCTCAACGTTAAATACGGCTCCGGATACGGACGGAGCCTTCTGTCCGTGCTCTGCGTTCATTTCGTCCGTATTTCTGCATGTTTCCATAAAGCTTACGGATACGGGCCAAACGGAGCAGTACCACTGGGAACCGTGGGGGCAGTGTTGCTGTCACTGCCCGATACGTAGCTCTAGTGAGACACGAAGAAGAAATAACAATTCAATTTCTTTCATCGGCAGTACTAGAGAAAAGAATTCTCCGTCCTCCAGTCGCGATGTATTTAACGGCCTCACCGACCACCGCCTCCTACAACGCTGCCTCTGTTTTTGTGTTTTATGCAAGAGGTACATTATCAATATCTCCTCCACAGTCGCCATGTTTGTTTTTGAGTTTGTTGTTGTCATAAACTTTTGAGGCTGGGCTGCCCCCTGGTGGATATATTGGTTAACATCCATGCCAACGTAAAGGGCACATGGAAGTATATGGGCAGTGACGGTTACATTGTTTGAAACGGACGTATACATTTTCGTACGTAAAGGGAGCATAAATGAGCCCTTTGAAGAACTTCTTGTCCACCGCTCTGTTCGCTAAAATGGCATCATTAGCAAAATCTCTTCAATGTAAAGCTTCATTTCACATTTCAGGGCTGAGATGTTAGCATAACACGGCTAACATGCTAACATACTCACTGAGTCTAATCTGCATTCAGACTACCTGCCACATGAATCAAAATGGAAAATGGCTCCTAATGGAACAAATCCATTTTGTTCTGGCCTCCAGAGACTAAGCATTCTGTGCAAGTTACGATGCAACAGGGAGCTGATTAATGGATGCTAATGAGTTAGCGTTTCCATTCGGTCAGCACATGACACCAGCTTGACACTGCAGCTCACAGTGGCAGAGAATCTAGGCTTGTTATGCTCTATCCATCCTGCAGCAGTGGGGGGGGGGGGGGGGGCTGAAAGCAGTGACGTACGTCCTCTATACAACCATCTCCAGGAAGAGAGCCACAAACAGCAAATATAATCCACATGACGGGGAGGATGGCTGCTCGTTTGGAAAGTTGAACAGATGTGTATCCATACATACCTTGAAAAATATAACGACCTTGTGGGCGCCAGCGAAGGCAAGCAGAGAGGAAGGACAGAAGACAGTATTTGAGACGGAGGGGGACTCAGAGCAGCAAGCTGGGGCTGGGGTGTGAAGCTGTGGTGCATTCAAGGTGCATTCCTGTGTATGGATTCACTCATGCAAGCCACACTCAGATAATGAGGTCACCTGGGATGGAGTCAAGTGCATGCAGGCCAGAGTTGGGGTTTGTTCGGTTTGCAAAACCATTTCTCAACCAGAGAACACATTTTTGTTTGTCTTTTCTTTTTCAAATGCCAAATTTACATGTTAGAAATTACACCCCAAATCTGGTCGTGGTCAGATGATGTGAGCCGTATGCAGAATGTCATGCCAAACACACAGTGTTATGTTTGTCCAACCCAGTCACCAGAAAAAATGTGGGATTGTAAGTTTCTGCAAACCACGGATATGTTACATTTGTACTTCAACGTTTTTCTAAGGACCCCGTAGGTGAAAGCGAGTCGGAGCACGGACCCCATGTTTTTTTAAACATACACGTGGAAGGAACCGCAAATCCTTAAAAATCCAGTTCAGACCAAAGATTCACGACGAGACGAAACCATTGCAGAGTGTCAGCGGTGTGAACTGGCCGGTCTGAGCTTGACTCAAGCCAGCTAATGGTGTCACCTGACAATCAGCTGGTCAAATGGGCGGTGGCTGGTTTTAAAGCATGTCACCTGTTTCAATAGCCAATCAGCTTGTAGTGAAGTCACTCAGTAGACTACCAACGTTTTTTTTGGCTGGTGAGTTAAGCAAATCCAGCAGCCACTTGCATATTTTACCAGCATTTGGCTGGTGGTAGATTCCAACCCTGGTGCTAATTTGCAGGCTACTGTAGTGTAGAGGACCAAACATGACTCCAGCCAGATGACTTGACATGACTCTGACCAAATGTGGGTATGAGATGAAAAACAAATCTTCCCACGACTGGTTGTTGAAATGACAGAAACAGCAGCTTAAGTGACGGGAAGCACCTTGAATGTGTGTGCATGGGAAAGCTCGTTTGTCAGACACTAATTTTTTGGCTTTCTCTCGAGATTAGAAGACTCAAATGTGCAACTCTGTCCAAGCTTCTCTCATTTTAAGTATTATTTACGCTACAACAATATTATACGATAATATGTAACGTATTCATGGTTTGCAGAAACGTACAGTAGCAAAATTTTCCTCTGGTGGCTGGGCTGGTTTATCATGAGGCCGTATCTCTTTACCACAATAAAGGCAAAGTGCCACCTGTCTTCTTGTGGTAAGAGACGTGGATACCAGAGACACAATCAGCTGCTCTCTGATGGATGGATGTTAAATGCTGATGGATGAGAGGGGGTGTGACCTTCACTGTGATATGCCCTTATGGTAATTTGGTTCCACATTTCATTCAGTCAATAAATCAGTCAATCATGGATGCATACATTTTAAAAACCAGCATTTGTGATTGAATTTCCTCACAGTGTAAGAAGGGCAGTGACTCACACCGACACTAGTCCTGTTACTGCTTCATGTTTACTGTAGTATTGTTAGCACTGCATTGGTTAGCATTAGCCAGCATGCTCAAACAGGCAGAACATCACAGTGTGAGAAGAAAATACATTTTACAACAAGCTTTTAACAAGTATTCATGTTAACATCGGCTGTACTGGGTGGATTCCCTGTTTGACTTCTTGCTCCAGTTGCTGAACAGAGCTGTGTCTGTCTTTGCCTCAAGGAAGCTCTGAGCCGCCTCTCACAGCTCTTTCAACTCAGGAGGAACAGCGACTTCAAGGAAAGTGTCCGCGCAGGAGCAGAAAAATATGGAAGCCCTTCTGACTGGGCTGCAGATATGTGTCCATAAAACACACCACCATACTTATAATAACAGGCACCAACATCTAAACCAGTTTTATCCAGTGACTTGTGGATGTCTTCAAACATCAGATGTGCATGTTTTGGCATCATTACAAAGATACATTGCTTATCTTTCATTTGAACACAGACGTCACTGCATCTTTTGGATTGAAAACGTTCCCATTCCCTCGCCTAAACTTTACATTTATGAGCTCTATGGATAAAACAAACATAATTCCAGCTGTTATAACCTAATAGCCTCTCACATCAGGTAAACATCACCACTAGTAACAACCTACAGCAGTATTTTAAGCCTCAAAATTTCTTAATGTGATTTTACAGACATTATATTTTAACCTTTTTCTGTGGTCAGTAGCAGCTACAAATCATACCTCAACAGAAAGAATGATAAATATTATGACTAGATTGATATCTTGCTGCTTCATGGGCGACATCAAATTTGCATTCTCATTTAAAACAGGATCACAAAACTATTCACATGGATTCACACATTGTTTTTCCACCATGTGACCCTCGAGGTGCTGCGTCGTAAAAGGATGGAAACCACATTATGATTCCAGTATATTGTAACTCTGTGCATAGAAGGCAACATTCATATCAGTCTTATGTCTTTGTGAGGTAAATACGAAGCTAGAATGAGCGACTGGGTAGCTTAGCTTAGCATAAAGACTGGAAACAGGGAGCCTGGCTCTGCCCAAAAGTAACCAAATCTGCCATCCATCCATTTTCAGCTGCTTATCCGAATACCGGATTGTGGGGGCAGTAGGCTGAGCAAAGCACCCCAGATGTCCCTCTCCTCAGCAACACTTTCCAGCTCCTCCTGGAGGACCCCGAGGTGTTCCCAGACCAGATGAGATATATAATCCCTCCAGTGTGTTCTGGGTCTGCCCCGGGGCCTCCTGCCAGTGGGACGTGCCTGGAACACCTCTAACAGGAGGCGCCCAGGAGGATCCTGATCAGATGTTGAACCACCTCAACATGAAGGAGCAGCGGCTCTACTCCGAGCTCCCTCCAGATGTCTGACTCCTCACCTTATCTCTAAGGCTGAGCCCAGACACCCTACAGAGGAAACTCATTTCGGCTGCTTGTATCTGTCATCTCATTCTTTCAGTCACTACCCAGAGCTCATGACCATAGGTGAGAGTTGGGACAGAGATGGACCAGTAAATTGAAAGCTTTGCCTTCAGGCTCAGCTCCCTCTTCACCACGACGGTCCGGCACAGCGCCTGCATCACTGCAGATGAATGTATGAATGTGCTTAAATGTATATTTAGCAATCTCCATCAACATTAAAGGGTCTGGTACCTCGCGCATGCCCATGTTTAAAACAGTAGCTCTCCTGCTCTGCATGTGGACGTTTCTCATGCCACGGCCTTCAACCAGCGTGAGATGTAAATATTAATGGCGTCCTCCTCAGCTGAGCCGTGACGTTAGCTAGCTCAATGGCGCTAGATGAGCAAGCAGTAGATGCACCTTCCTTCTGCACGTTGATACAATTGGAGGGTTGATTTTGAGGTGACCTGTCCCTTTAAACAAACATGATAACCTGTTGATCAGAGATTTAGAGCTGCTGATTTTCTTCCTTTAGTAAAGCTAAGCTAGCTGTTTTCCAACATTCGTACAGACAGGAGAGCCACACCACTTCTCTCATCTAACTCTCAGCAAGAAGGCGTGTAAGTGTACTCCCCAAAATGTCAAACAGTCGGCAGAACATTTTGCACTGAGAGAAATCACACCTATTTAGAAATGTGAATAAACTGCTGAAATATTTCCAGGCTCTCGTGACATTAAGATCGTCCTTCCTTCTCTCTATTCATGCATCTGTGTTTCCTTGCTTCCTGTCATCTTCCTTTCTTCTCTCTTTCCTTATGGTGTTAAATATTTAAAGTTGCCTTCAGAGAAAGTGAGCTGTGGCTGCAGCAGCAGAGATAATAAAAGGCTTCAACAGTTTCTGTGTTTGAGCTGCTCAGAGAAAACACTTCTCCAGCCACTGTTTCTGTTTGAGTCTGGACCGCTGATATGAGAACATTAATTGTCCATGACTTTTTTTGAGTTGCTGCTGGCTCAGGTATTTCTATCAAAGCTTCTCCTGTGTAGCTTCTCTCTATATTTACTGTAAATTAAATCCTGTGTGCTTATGAAAACTATTTTCCTGCAACCTTTCTGATGTCTCAAATATCCTCTCAGACATCATCTCTATCTGCTGCTCTCTGCTCCTCCTGTCTGCAGGGAAATAATCTGTCCCAGAGCTTTCTGTGAAATGATTTTGGTTCTCTGCACCGCCCTCATCTAATCAGTTATGTTCCTTTCAGCAAACATCATCATCACCAGCAAACAGCATCTTGAAACGCTGAATTAGATTTCTCTCTCACCTGATTGATGGCAGGAGAGAAATTAATTTTAATATTCAGACACTTTTTTAAATTACTTTCCAATTACTAATGATCATTCTGTCTCCCTCCTGTGAGCCTCTGACACATCATCTCTGATTCTTTCATCCATTATTCAAAGTGTTCGTCTCTTCTGTGCGAACAGGGAGCGGCTGGGAAGCAAAAAAGTCACTCCCTGGATCTCGCCCAGCTCGTTCTAAATATTCCCCATATTCCAAGCATGCTGATAAATTATTCACCCCGCTGTGCCTCGGGGGGGCGTATCCAGTCACATGTCTGCACTGGCGATCGATGAGTTGATGGCGACACAGCAGATAGTGTGATATCTGTTGTTTTTGCCTGTTGAGCTGGACTCTAAATGAATCTTAAAGAGGTTCTCAGTTAGTTATTCTCTGCTTTTATCAAATAGTCCACAGCACAAAGGGATCTCTGAACATGAAACAGACGAAAAAAATAGCGCATTTCTTTGAAGTTCTTACATAACCTTTATTATCCTTATTTCTGACGTCTCACTGAGATTAAAGCTGCCCTCATTAATATTTGCACATGTACAAAAGCTCACTTGACTCGTAGAGATAAATGTGCAGAGAGCTATAAAGAAATTAGAAATATAACTGAATGGTAATCTGCTTCTGCAAATTGCTGACATGTTACATTTGCACATTATTATTCAGCAGATACAATGAGACTTTATATATCTTTACATTTCAGCGACGCTGTGGTTCATGTGTGGTTTAGGCAGGTTTAGGCACAAACGCCACTTGGTTGTGGTTAGGGTTAGGGTTAGGCACAAACGCCACTTGGTTGTGGTTGGGTTAGGGTTAGGCACAAACGCCACTTGGTTGTGGTTAGGGTTAGGGTTAGGCACAAACGCCACTTGGTTGTGGTTGGGAAAAGATCATGTTTAAGCTTCAAATACCATATTTTGGGGGGCACAATCCCTGCCAGAAATGCTGTCGATATCTTGCTTAAAAACAACCGCTTTTCATGGCACTATTTCCCAGTGAAAAACAGCAACGTAGCTAAAAAGCCGTGAAAAACACAGGAATGACTCAATGAAAACAACCAGTTTTGTTGTTTGTTGGTCTCAAACAGTGGTCTCCCTTTTCTATCAGTGGTCTGCAGCTTGGCAGGCGTCTCGCCACTCCTGATAACAAAGTCAGCTCATATACTACGTCACTTAAGAAATGTTGATATGAAATGTACAAATGCAACATATCTGGGGTTTGCAGACATGTACAGTCCAAACATTTTCTTCTGGAGACTGGGTTAAATACAGTATTAATTTTGTTGATGAAAACTATGATGAAAATTCTTCATCAACAACCTTTTTCTGTGACGAAAACGAGACGATGACAAAGCTTAAAACAGATCTTGATAATAAAAACTAAAATGAAATCTATGTTTCAGACGAGACGTGATTAAAATGTTCGTGCTGGTGTGACTATCGGGCATTGAAAGCCGAGAACAGCCGAGAACAGCTGTGCTTGTAATTATCTTTAAAGCGACAGGCTGGTAAACTCCAGTAAATAGTCTGCACCTGGATGTTTCCGTTGGTGCGAGTTGTGAGCTGTAATTCAGCAGTAAATAATCAGCCGTGTGTGTCTGACTGTGGATGGTGGAGCTGCTGAATGGATTTGTGGAGTTTGTTACGCCGGATTTCCACTGGATGCGTGTCCGTTGCAGAACGGCAGTGCTGTTTATCCGCTGCGTGCTCCGCCGTCCGTCAATATCCACCGGCTGCGTTTGCTGTGCGGTGCGGTGCAGCTCCGCCAGAAGACATCTCAGTGCACTGCCATGATTAATATCTCCTCGTCCATGGTGTTCACGGGGTGAAATGACATCTGAAAACCTCTGACCTGTTGACTTCAGGCCTGCCTCTGCCCATTATGTAGTTTTTAAGGTGTAGTGCAGGGAAATATGATCCCCCGTGAACACTATGTATTTTATTTTGAAAATTAACCAGATGTTTTATTGTGTTTCTGTGCACGACTTCCTGCCCCGCACGATCTGCTCTGTGCCGAATTGCTGCGTTGTGCTCCGGCGTCCGGCAAAAATAGAAGTCCTGCGTATCTGTTGCGGAGCCAGATGGAGCCAGAACGCAGCACAGCCGCAGCTGGTGGAAACACACACATTGACTAGAATGGAATCCTATCGGCTCCGCTGCCGTGCCGGAGCGCAGACGCAACCAACACGCATCTGGTGGAAATTGGCCTTTAGTTGCAGCGGTGGCTGTTAGCAGCTAGCTCCGCGTTAGCAGCTGAATGGCAGCAGAGCCAACAGCCGCTGGCCACTTCACCATGATTGTAATTTCTGATATATGAATTAGATGCTGGGTTAGTTTAAAGATAAAAACATATAGAAAACATAGTGTCTAAAATCTGACTATAACATTTTTCGTTGACTAAAACTATGAAGGATAAAAATTACTAAAATGTGACTAAAACTAATGAACATTTTCATCTTGAGACTAGATCGAAAATTGCTGTCAAAATTAAACCTGGTTAAACAAATCCTTGTTTCATGAAGATTAAAACATTCAGTTCTTGTGAGCTGTGGAGTGTTGATTCAACTGTATAATCACTTTGGAGGCTGCAGTTTTTAGAGCTGTTGAATTATGTTGCATCACACTGAGAGGTGTTTCTAAATACGTCCACCTGATCTGTATCAGTGAGAGCCAAATTAACAGGCACAACACCATACAGTTCACCAGCAGCAGTGTGATCACACAGCTGAATCAACACCTCTCTAAATCAGTTTCAACACAAACTAAACATTATAACCTTCATGAAGGGAGGACTGATTTAATCAGACATAAGATCAGTCGATGAGGCAGTCTGAAAATCTATTTTGGGGGTTTTGCACAACAAAAGTGTGTTTTTATACCAAAAGATCTGACAGAATTTAACTCTACATTATTGGATATGTTCTTTTTTTTTAAAGAACACTCGACTTTTTCAGCATAAGGAAACAACCTGAATTAAAAAATAAAATCCACAATCTTTCCGTCCTAATCACTTAAGCTAATGTGTCTCAGTCTCTGGACTCTGTTTGGTTTTGTGATCTCTCCACAGAATATCAGAAAAATCAATGCCAAACAAATTTGTTGCATTTACTTCACAGCTATTGAATTTGAAACCACTGTAGTCGGATTTTTCCATACAGATGAATGAAATATGAGCCGAGCTCGGCAGGAAATTGTATCAGCGCTGTCTGCTTTCTCTACTTTAAGCTGTGCTTTGGAATTTGTGCAGTAACCAAACAAACACTAAACACTCAACACTAACAGGGTTTAAAAGCCAACAAGGTGATGTGATATTCACCAGTTCATGACTCCGCCCACCAGTCCAGTGTCTCTGACAGTCTCCATCCATGTCAGTGAAAACATGGATGCTTCACACACAGAAGATCTATACAATCAGCACAGTTTCAAGATTAGAGTCACCAATTCAGTATCTGACCAAATGTCTCCCCTTCTGTTCCTGAGATATGACGTTAAAACATGATGATGTCACAGTCAAGCTGACCTTTGACCTTTTCACCTTCATTATTTTATCCTGTTAGACATTTGTGTCAAGTTTGGTCACAATTAGTGGATGAATTCTTGAGTTATGGCCAAACATGTTTTGTGAGGTCACACTGACCTTTGACCACCAAATTCTAATCTGTTTATTCTTCAGTCCAAGTGGACGTTTGTGTCAAATTTAAAGAAATTCCCTAAAGGTGTTCTTAAGCTATGGTATTAACTAAAGTGAGCGAGACAAGGTCACAGTGACCTTGACATTTGACCACTGAAATCCAGTGCATTGTTGAGTCCAAGTGAACATTTGTGCCAAATTAAAAGAAATTCCCTGAAGGCGTTCTTTACATACTGCGTTCATGAAAATCAGACAGATGCAAGGTCACACTAACTTTTGACCACCAAATCCAATCAGTTAATTCTTCAGTCCAAGTGGTTGTTTGTGTCAAATTCAAAGAAATTCCTTTTAAGGTGATGCTAAGATATCACGTTCACGAGAATGAGACGGATGCAAGTTCACAGCCACCTTAACCATTGACCACCAAAATCTAATCAGTTCATTGTTGAGTTCCAGTGAACATTTGTGCCAAATTTTTAGAGATTCCCTTGAGATATCATGTTCACAAAGATGGGACACATATGTCAGATGGACGGATGGACTGACAAACAACCCAAAAACATAATGCCTCTGGCCACGGCTATCAGCGGCGTGGAGGCTTAAAAAGCCAAATTACAATAAATGATAGGAAACACTCAACATGAAAGATTAGTTCCTGTTTGGCACAAACACACAGTCAATACTTGCACATTATGAAATGAATCAGCTGCTGATAAAAGCCAACTCAGCAACCACTTATATAAATCACACAAAGTGAATTTTTGGCAGCTTCTGTATTAAATCAAGAAGGTTTCAGTGCACACAGTAACTGTGACGGTGCTTCTCTGCCCGGTTTCATCTGTTATTCAGGGGCTGTTCATCATAGTTAAGCAATAAAAAAAAAGACTCAAACATAATCAAATAATCTTTATGCAATTACGAGCGTTGCAAAGCATAAAAAAAGGACACAGGACTGTGCTTGTAGAGTAAAAATCATTATGAAGCAAAAATGCATCGTAGCAGAAAAGTAGGCTGTGGTTTTTTCATTAGAAAAGGACCATTAATATTAAAATGTGATCTGCTGCAGCCACATTTAGCTCCAGAGCTAATTATCCATCCACTGTAAAGTGCTTTTCAATCTTCTGCTGTCACTTCCTGTTGTAAATTGTCCGTCTGTAAAGTGAACATTAGCTCGTTAGCTTAACAGCCAGAGGAGAGCGTCCGCAGCTTCATTCAGAGGTTCAGTGTTTCCACACTGTTTTAAAAAACAACACATGAAAAGGCACCTGCTGCTTGTGATGAACTTATTCGATGATAACCGTCAACTTTTATATCACAGTATGCCTCGAAACCGGTATAGGTGAGGTGGGACAAAGACCGAGTGCTGAACAACAACAACAGTGGAGGAGAAATTAATACTGAACTCACACAGAGCAGCCGGTCTGTCTTCTCTCCCTACGTCCTCCAGTCCTCCCTTCATCCAGGCCGAGTATTCTACCTTGTGCTGACATTTTTACTTCCATGGACATTCCTTATCAGAGCAACCAGGTGAAAGTGAAAAATAAAAACTGGAAGTGCTCCCAGCTGGGAAAAAACACACAGACTCTTATAAAAGGTATCACCACCAACCGTCCAACCAATGAGAATTTGGCCAGACAAGATTAAACTGACCGACCACTCGACCAGAAGGTGTCAGCCCTCCTCTGAAGGCTGTTTCCAGCTGTCACTGACCATCCTCCAGGGTTGAACTCCTCGAGATCTGCCTTGAGAACACTTTTTTAAAGTCTCAGTCTCGTCTCCGAATCGGCCGTTTTTTCACTCTGTCTTGTCTCGGTCTCAGACAAAGGATTTTATTTCACGACAGGCCAAGACGACACATTTGCTCTCTGAACTCGTCGAATACCGACCTGGCCCTACAAGCCAAAATATTCTGTGTCAGTTCTTAACGCTCAGGGATGGCGTGTCAAGTTAGGATCTTTACATGCACTTTTCAAAATAAACTCGTCTTCATAGGAAATAGGGGCTGGCGATTTCACAGGGATTTTCTGTCTTTGACTTGTGTCCATTACAGTCCAGTATATTTTGTTTTCGACAGCCTGACACCCATTAACAGGTAACTGTGGTTATTATCAAGAAAAAAAAACAGGTAAAAATGATGTGAAATATAAAAAGCCTTTCCTTTTAGTCCGGCGCTCCATTGACTGATTTAGCGCTGGTTTTCAAAATGCTATCCATTCAGAGGTGGTGAAATTTTAAGGTTTTGTGATGTAACAATCCGGTCTCACTCCGAAGTCGTTGCGAACCACCACTTGGTCAGTGACTTCCGGGGTCAGCTGGCTATCCTTTAACGTCGGCATGATACGCGTCAGGTTGTCATAATTGTTTAAAGGTGTCTGGCGGTATCCGGAGAAACGTGGAGTGGAGGTCCGAGTAGGGCGGGCAGGAGTGCACAACCACTGACTTTGACCCGCGAGGTCGGTGTTCACTTCCTGTAAGACTGTAAAGCCAAACCCTGTTCTTTTTTCATAAACGTAACCACGTGCGTGTTGTTGAAGGAAAAAACATCAGTTGGTGGTGTTGTACTGACATAATGCTTTTATTCTGAAAGAGACTGTATCAAACTGTACATTTCCTGTGAAAACAGAAGTGTATTTTGAAAACAGACAATGCATGTAACAGGCTGAAGTTGACACGGCGTCCCAGAACGTCAACAACCAACACACCCAGGGTACCTTGGACGTCATATGTGGACGTGGAAAGTCCATGACCAAACGTGGACATGTGACGAGGTCGCAGTGAGGATGTGTTGTTAAATCGTAATCACAAAAATCCTCCAGTAAACTTGACATTTTAACACTTTGCAGTTTGTGTGAATTAAACAAATGAGATGTAACGTGTTCGTCAGTGAGCTGGACGTATTCTGGCTGCATCCTCTCAGCACAGCTGTAGAAATCTGAGTGACAGAGGAAACACTCCAACACCCGCTCTGAAGGTTTCTCCTGTATTCAGTGAACACACACACACACACACACAGAAACACACACACACACACACACACACACACAGAAACACAGTGTGTGTGTTGTGTTGGCTGCCCCACAGCAGAGTGCACGGCTCTCTATATTTAGCTCCAGCTCAGAGCTGACAGAGGAAGGCCCTGTGACGAGACGGCCGGGGATTAACCATTACTCTCCCTCTCCCTCTCACACACACACATTCATTACTACACACTCACTGACATCCTAAACACGCAGGTACACAACACACACATACAAACAGCATGTGGCACTTCAGTGATGCGTACAGACCAAGCACCTCAGACCTGCTGCACCACTGTCGCACCCATACTGTCAGTAAAGCTCAACCTCGAGTGTGATACGACTGATATCTGGTCAGTTTTAGGACTCAGTAAGAGAGAAGATTTTTGCATTGCTGTATGATAATGATCTATACTACTTATGTGTGTGTGATGCTGCTGACTGCACAACCAATCGTCACTCAAAGATAATAAAGATATCCTAAATAAACAGATCAAAGTGTACTCAGTTTTCTGCTAAAATACAACTAATTTCTTGTTGAATTTAAAAAAATAAAGAAATTATTTTAAGTATTTAGTACTGAAAAAACTGAACATTGAAAAAATGTAATGATAGCTACATTTCAAAGTGCAGTTTCTACTGACTCTTTAAACAAAGTAAAAAAAAAGTTTATTGTGCAATTTGATTAAAAGAAATATTGTGCAGTTGAAATATTGTATAAAGAGAAAACTACAAAGGGAGAGGATGGCTGACAGGAAGACTGAGAGGCAGAGAAAATGTTGCTGCTGCTGCTGTCGTGATAAAATTTATAAAGCAAACAGCGAGAAGCCTTTTAGCTGTTCAGAGCGAGCGATGAGTTTGTCAATGCAGCATGCAGAGGCAGTCTAACAGCCTCCGACCTCGCTGATGCAGTCTGCTGCCTCCGAAATTGGGTGTGGGTGCAAAAACAAAAAGCAGGAGCAGAGAAACAAATAAAGTCTCCTGACGAATGGCTGCTGAGCAGAAGATGGCTGAACTACAGGGAGAGTATGAGAGAAATAAATCTATTAATGAGGAGCGAGGAGGAGACACACAACGGCAGAGATGCCATCGTTTGAAGCCCACTCGCTTGTTCCATCACACGAGTGGGCGTCTTTTTTTTTTTCTCCTTTGCCGACTGTGGGATTAAAAGCGCCTCGGCTCTGTTTATTGATTCTGACACAATCACATCGATCAGGTCGTCCTTGAAGCAAAACGAGCTCCTCCTCAGCACTGTTAGGAGACTCTATACATGCTGACAGCCATGAGGAGAACACCTGAAGACATCTGTCAGAGGTTAAAGTCAGTTTGATGCTTCAACTTATGGCTGAAAATATATTTTACACTTTGACTGCGGAGTATTTTGTTGTCGCATGTCAACAACACAAAGCAAACAGCCAACTGTGTTTACTGCTTATTCTTGTATCACACGGTTTAGTGTCCACACTCCGACTCAGGTCTAATTCCTTGTAAGCTGTTTACCTTCGACACTGTCCTGCCACAGCTGCTGTTTGTAAAGCAGTAGGGTGAAGTAGGGCAGTAGGGTGTCCAAAGATGCCTGTTACTTTGAGTAAACAGAAGGTTTCTTCTAAAGTTTTAGCTGTTTTATCCCTGCAGTATGGTGGGTTTCAGTAAGTATGGGCTCAACCATGGTATTCTGAAACATTTGTAATGTTTCAATGCTTTAGTCTTGAGTCGCTACCAGGCCAGGTGGCTGATGAGACTGCCCGATGGACAGAAAGTTTCTTCCAATACAGAGGAGCAGAAACAAAGAAAAGCAGCAAGATGTTTCTACAACATTTGTAATGTTTCCATGCTTTCAACTTCGGCTGCTTTATGAAGGCCAGATGGCTGATAAGACAGACTGCCCGATGGACAGAAGGTCAGTTCAGTTTCTTCTAATACAGAGTGGACACAAACAAAAGCAGCAATATGTGTCTAACCCTGATAACATCCACAAATCAGGCAGTATCGTGAGCTTTGAGTGAGTATGAGCTTAACCATGGTATTCTTGACAATGTGTAATGTTTCCATGCTTTCGTCTTGAGTTGCTACTCTCTAATTCAGTGACTTTGTGAAGGCCAGATGGCTGATGAGACCGCCCGATAGACAGAATGTTTCTTCCAATACAGAGAAGAGGAAACAAACAAAAGCAGCAACATGTTTCTACCCCTGATAACAGCGTCAATAAATCAGGCAGTGTAGGTTTTGTGTGAGTATGAGCTTAACCATGGTATTCATGGACATTTGTGATGTTCAAATGCAAAAAGGCCAGATGGCAGATGAGACTGCCCGATGGACAGAGGGTCATCAGTTCAGTCTCCACCACAGCCAGAGTCTGTCCAAGTGTCTCAGTCAGCTTTTAAAATCCCTGTGAACATGTCAGTGACCCGGAAGTCCAATAGCATTAAATGTGTAAGAGAAGAAGAAGCCGGTAACAACATGGAGAAATCTACATCCAGAGCCGTGACTTTTTGGACGGACCAAATGTACAGAGCTGTAAAGTTGTCCACCATGGTACCAGTTAGCTGCTAGCTAACCGTAGCTAACTTGTTTGTCCATTGTTTGGTCTGTGACGTAATAGGTCAACAGGAAAAAGGTCCAATACTAACAAGCTGAAAGGGGGCATATCTCCACCTATCGTAGAGGAGTCGCACATACTTGGCTCAATAAATGGATTCCCCTCCCGTGCTTGTATACTGGGAGAAACAATAACCGCATAGTTGCCAGTTAATAGGTGTCAGGACACTGACATCCCTATAATGGACACAAGTCAAAGACAGAAAGTCCCTGTGAATCCGTTGGTCAATTTACCACTGAAGACAGCAGATCAATAATTCATTAACATCTTACACCACCAGCCCCTATTTCCTATGAAAACAAGAGTTCATTTTGAGAAGACACACTGCATGTAACGACTCTCACTTGACACTCCGCCACTGAGCGTTAAAAACTGACGCAGACATGGTACCCAGGGTGATATATTTTGGCTTGTAGAGCCATGTCTGTATTCGACGAGCTCAGAGTGAGAATATGTCGTCTTGGCCTGTCCTGAAATAAAATCCTTTGTCTGAGACCGAGACAAGACAAGTGTTCTCGAGGCAGATCTCGAGTGCTTCAACCCTGGAGGACGGTCACTGACAGCTGGAAACAGCACGGCCTCAGATCAGCATCACAACAGACAAACCACAGTTTCTTATTTTGGCATCAGTGATGAATCCTCTTTCTGCCCACAGGAAATCAGCACATCGGGTCAGATATGAAGTCAGCGCCAGAGGTCTATCAACACGCAGACTACTCACTTCTTCTTCTCTTCTCACTGAATGAAATCCATGAAAAATTAACGCTTGACAAACAGGCTGCTGAACGGCCGTCACTGCTCTGGAAGTGAGAATTACAAAACAGTTTTTCTCCCAACACCATCAGGTGAGCCGTCGATATAAACGCTGAGATGATACAGATTTGTCAACCCTCAATCATCATCATATTAAGCCTTAAATTAGCCCTTAAATTAACCCTTTGTTTCCCCTATACTATCTTTTGAAGCTGATGTTGAGTCCTTCACGGTGTCAGGCTGTGGAAGTGTTAGTTTGGTCCTGACTCCCTCTGACAGGCTGCAGGACGCCGACAGGACATGCTCTGCTGGGCAAGTCAGAGTGAGGGATGTGTGTGTGTGCGTGTGTGTGTCAGCAGCAGAACAACACGCCCGTGGACATGTTTGACTCATGCTGGATGACCAAGAGGAGGACTGTACCATCACACACACACACGTGATACATGATTATAATCTTCTCTGTTCTGTGATACAGAGTCCAGTCTGAGCTTCACGTGACAGATTCATCATGTTCTTTTACATCAAATGCACCTGTTTTACATCCACATGCATCGTCTCGTTATAAAGTATTGATCGCATCTTGAAGCGCCTCATCATGCATGACCAATAAAAAGGGCGGAGGAGGAGAACATAAATCGTTTTGTATTCATTTGCAGGAAATGTTCCCTGTGACTCTTTAACGCCCTCAAATCAACTCTGCAGTTTTCTCATTGAAGCTGTTTAAACTGTGTAAAATATCAAAACTATATTATAAATACAGCATAAAGCACTAACCACCAAACAGTAGGGACAGAATGAAAAGTGTGTTTTATATTTAATATTATCCCTTATTGATGATTTGACAATAAGATCATGTCTTTTTATAAAATGATGTCCAAGTGAATGATTTCAAGCAAATTAATTTAAAAAAGAAATGAACAGAAATTAATATAATTTTTACAAACACAATGCACATTTGTTCATTGCTTAAACATCTATTTTGATTTATTATGTTTTACAAAATTGTATTTAACTTTAAATTTAATCTTTTCATGCATGAATTATTACGACCTCAGTCAAGATTTGTGTCTAAGTGTTTTTATTCCTCTTTAGGCATGAAAAAGATTTGAAGTTCATTTTCTTTAAACGTGCATTTTTCCAGGAGTTTTTCACATGTCCGCTCGAGTGGACAGCATGCGTTTAGGTTTTAAACTAAAAAAATATAACCTAATCAAAACATGATCTTTATCGTGTCAAACTATAGCAATATATATTTTGATGCTGTTAAACTAGTGTTTTCACATTTGCTGAGACAAATTCTAATACTGTGCAATGCCATGTAAGCATTGAACTTTGCTCCTGACTCCTCAGCTCCTCCTCTCTGTCTTCCTACAGACGGGAGGAGCTCCCTCCTCTTCACTCGAATAACAAAAATATTGTCAAAATATTGTTTTCGTTACAAACACTGTCCATCACCTTCTAATAACATACATCAATTAATTTACAGCCAAAAAATGTCGCTGCAGATGAAGACGTATTATCGCAGTTTTGCAGTGAAAATATTAATTGTAGTTTAAATACAGCCAGTGCTGCATGATGTCCAGTTTAGTGGACGGATGATTAACTGCAATTTCCTCACAACATAAAATCAGTAATTGGAAAATGAAACAACTGCATTGCTCCTTAGATCTTACTTGATTTTTCCAGATTTTATTTACCTGCCAGGGTCTCCTGTTAGAGAAGGATTGGCAGCATATTCCTGAGCTGCACAACATTTCCTGCACTCTGTCGGCCATCTTGGTTTTGAGAGATCTGTGTTGCACTGACAACACCTGGCCAGTGGGTGGCGGTGTATGGCATAATGCACTACTAGGGTCTATTATAGTGACCAAGGGCGCATTCACACCAGCGCTATTTGGTCCACTTCCATGGATAGTTCGGTTCATTTGGAGTGGTGTGAACGCTCATTCGAACTCTGGTGAGGACCAAACGAGCGAACCCTGGTCTGCTTCCACGAATAGTTTGGTTCATTTGGGGTGGTGTGAACGCTCATTCGAACTCTGGTGAGGACCAAACGAGCGAACCCTGGTCTGCTTCCACGAATAGTTTGGTTCATTTGGGGTGGTGTGAACGCTCATTCGAACTCTGGTGAGGACCAAACGAGCGAACCCTGGTCTGCTTCCACGGATAGTTTGGTTCGTTTGGGGTGGTGTGAACGCTCATTCGAACTCTCTGCGGACCAAACGAGCGAACCCTGGTCCGCTTCCACGGATAGTTTGGTTCGTTTGGGGTGGTGCGAACGCTCATTCGAACTCTGGTGAGGACCAAACGAATGAACCCTGGTCCGCTTCCATGGATAGTTTGGTTCGTTTGGGGTGGTGCACGGATAGTTTGGTTCGTTTGGGGTGGTGCGAACGCTCATTCGAACTCTGGTGAGGACCAAACGAGCGAACCCTGGTCTGCTCCCGTGGATAGTTTGGTTCGTTTGGGGTGGTGCAAACGCTCATTTGAACTCTGGTGAGGACCAAACGAATGAACCCTGGACCGCTTCCACGGATAGTTTGGTTCATTTGGGGTGGTGTGAATGCTCATTCAAACTCTGGTGAGGACCAAATGAATGAACCCTGGACCGCTTCAACGGATAGTTTGGTTTGTTTGGGGTGGTGTGAACACTCATTCGAACTCTCTGCGGACCAAACAAGCGAACCCTGGTCTGCTTCCACGGATAGTTTGGTTCGTTTGGGGTGGTGTGAACACTCATTCGAACTCTCTGCGGACCAAACGAGCGAACCCTGGTCTGCTTCCACGGATAGTTTGGTTCGTTTGGGGTAGTATGAATGCTCATTCAAACTCTGGTGAGGACCAAACGAGCGAACCTTGGTCCGCTTGAAAACTGGAGGTCTCAGTTCACTTGCAAGTGAACCCTGGTGCGCTTACAGTGGAAAATGCAAACGGACTATCCAGTGAACCAATGAGAGGAATTGAAGCAAAGAGAGGAAGTGACGTAGAGCGCAGCGCAGAGCAACATGCTGGATAGCTCGCTGCCTCACCTGCTGCTCATACTGGGCAGCTTCTTGTGAAGAAACAATTAGGTTTGAGCACCTAAGTAAAAACAGAAACTCCAGACTGCATAACTTTGGTGCTGCTTCTTTGTTTTTGTGGTGACCAAGCCGGCTGAAGGGGATGGATTTCCATTTTTGGTCCTGGCCAATCGATGAGCTGGGTTTTCTTCTTCGTCATGCTTTTTTTCTTCCAGGCAACACCACCCCCGAACGATCAAGTTGTAACTGAGTGACATTGTCGAGGCAGTTTGGTCTGCTTTAAAAAGTGTAGTGTGAAGCGAACCAAATGAAGGTGTGTAATTTTTTGGCATTTTCCGCCCAATGGAACCGAGTCCCCCGGACTATCCTGGTATGTCTGTATGTTGCCCCATTTTCTTTCCCTGTCCTTGTGTATGTGTATATACATATCTTCTGTTTGTTTTGTGCCTGTAAAGTCGCCACTGTTTTAATTTTGCAAAAAAAAAAAAAAAAAAAAAAATTAAATGATGTTATTTCCTCTTACTTATGTCACGTAAGGGAAAGGTACAGTATTGGTGCAGAAATACTTTGGTGTGACGGGTAACATTTTGCGTGCACACATAAATCATGCTATGTAAATTATTATTCTTTTTTTGTTGCAGATGCATTTCTCAGTGTGGCTGTTAATAGCCATTACATCCTGTCAGGGGGTCTCTGGTGATTCCCACCCCTTATTAGTGTCACCCAGACATCCTGCTCAGGTGTCTCAGGGCCGTCACACATTATTTTAGCTAACAGTTTGAAACATTCACTTAACCTCGTCTGTAGCTCCTACTCTGATCCGTCACATCAGCAGCCGCCCTGAAGCCTTTCTTTAATGAACAGCGTCCAGGTTTTTTACTTATCACTTAAATAACTGCAGGAATCCATTCCCCATTTAAAAACTGACAAAGGAAAACATGCGGTCCTTTTACAGTCGTATCGACCGAGCTCCCTCGGGTGTTGTGCTTCATTCACAAATCAGCCAGCGGTCAGGCTGTTAAATAAAAAGCTGCTGATGTCGCGTGTCTGAGAGCCGCAGGAAGAGCAGATCTGCAGGTCGGAGCTTTGCTACGATGTATTTCTGCTTCTGGACTATCAGAGCTCTGAGTATTTCACTGACAGAGTAAGAGTTTTCTCTGCTGTCACATCTCCACTGAAACAATAAAAATCTGTGCACAGGCAGCTTCAAGGCTCTCTGGATAAATCACCACCTAATGATGTGCATTAGCGTCACTGCTGCATGAGCTGATCTTTATGTGTGGCGTGCACAAACTGATGAGACGTGCACGCCCACTCTGAGAGGTCAACAATGAGCTGAAATATATTGAATCCACCAGCACAAAGACTCCATGCATGATTTATATCCAGTCTCTCTGTAGTCTAACATCATGAGCACAGTGAGACAATCTTGCTGTGTAATGCTACAGCTGTTAGCACCTCGCATCATGACTCGGCATGATTCCTGCACCGTGGGTCTGACTGCAAATATAAAACCCCTCAAATAACACATGTAAGACAGAGACAGACACGAGATGCCCAGCCCTGAATTTAAAGCTACATCACACCTTTATAGTGTCAGTCAAAGGAGAAGATACCACCGTCACGTGAGTGTGGTTGATATGAGGCTACAGCCTGCAGCTCGTTAGCTTAGCACAAAGACTGAAACACAAGTGTCAAAGACAGTTTTATGAGCCAGGCTACTTCTTGCTTTTAAACAGTTGCCAGGCAACCATCTTAGACTGCAGGAAGTTCCTGCCTCCATCCAAGAAATACTTCGGCACATCGCCCTCTGTGAAACACTGATTCCTTGTTTCAATTTTTTATGTACAAATCAAACGAGATGTAACGTGTTGATCAGCTTTAGAGGAGCTGGCAGGAGGCAGAGTCGCGTACCTGACACACACCCCGCAAATAAAACAAAGTAAAAAGCTGTGCAGTATATGTGTAATATTTTGACAGTTCCTTTTATTTTGAAAGTCAGTGACACAAGTGGAAACTTTGACCCCGTCGTCACACTGGACTCCAGCCATATAGCCTCTGTGTCAACGTAGAGCCTACGCCGTAGCCTGATGTGCACCTCCCCAGAGATGTAACTCCACGTCACAGTGACGCAGACCTCCTGTCTGTAGATAAGAAACAATAAATTGTGAAGACAATAAAGCCTCCACTAAAATAGCATTTTAAGTCTTGCGTGTGATTTATCCTGGCTTCATATGAGTAGAGGAAATCTCTGCTAGCTGCTAGGCTAATTTATACAATGTAAAATGCCATAGGCTTGTGCTAATAACGTTAGCATGTTGTTTTGGTTGGAAAACGTGTTTAGTATCAGACAGTTGTTTTGTCAGTGAACCTTGTGAGCTGTAATGGAGCTGAATTTTGTAACGTTACCTTTGTTAAATGTTGCTGTTGTCCCTGGCTTCATATGAGTAGAGGAAAAGTCTGCTAATCAACTAAACTTTACAGCACTTCACTGCCAACTAGTGTTCTGGAGGTGTAACTGCAGAGTGACACAGACACACCACCGCACAAGTATAAATGCTCACAATGGCGTAGGCTCTGCAGAGAGCTGACGCGCAAGTATAAATTAGGGCATTAACGACTTTGAGTTTTTTCAGATCGACTTATCTGTCAATAAAGTCGAAGTCGAGTCGACAAGTCATTTGATGATGTCATCACATTGACATGGCGGAGGAAAGTAAAGTATCTCCACACATGTGATGTGTGTCTGTCAAGGCCCGAACATACTCGGGTGGAACGTACGCGGAATGGACTCCGCGCGGACTCAAAGCGGACGTCCGCAAGCCCTGTGCTCGCAAAGCTCAGATTTTATGACCGTGCGGACTCCGCTCTGCGCACCAGTGACTGCTCGGCGTGTATTTTTCACATTGCGGGGATTTTTCACGGACATTTTTACAGGAAACTACAACGCGGAAGTGCGCTCGACTATGAAAGCCCGAATGACTGCGGACATTCCTCGCGGAGTCCGCTCCGCTTATAGTACGCCCGAGTACGTTCACTTAGTCAAGGATAAAGTATCAGCGTAAGCCAATCAGAGGCAGCGATTGCATTCTGTACACAAGCACACAGAGAGAGAGAGAGAGAGAGAGAGAGAAAAAACACACGACTTGTCGACTCCTCCCGGGGGGTGTCGACTTGTGCCACTGACGTCGACACGTCGACAAATCGACTTTTCTGTTAATGCCCTAGTATAAATCCACCTTGAGTGATGAAACACAGCAACCCAAATGAGTATTTCTCTTTATCACGAGTGCACGTATTGACACATTTTACTTGTGTAGTACTTGTACTCGTAAGAAGTACATTATCTGTACCGGATACTTGTTCAATCAGAGTATTCTGCTCAACCCTAGTAGATATGATGAGCATGAAATGTCCAAATGTAAAGTATAGGTGGTTTGCAGAGACGTACGATGCTAATAATCTCCTCTGTTTCTGTTGGTCTATGATCATGATGTAGAAGCAAAAGGCAACTTCTGAAGTTCAGATGTTCTGTAACCCTGATGGAAAGTCAGGATCATTGAGAGTGAGATATTTAGCAAGATAAAGCAAACCTGCTTCCCCAGGAATGTGAACAGGGATGCACGACTATGTCATCATTATCGGCCAACATGCTTTTTGTAATTTTGCACAAGCAAAGTGCTCCTGTTACCAAGGATTTAATGCAGAGTAACGTTTCAAGACCACAGCTCTTCTTCAGGATTCTGATAAATACCCAGAGTGCTGCCTGAGCCAGTCATGTGACCTACCACATCTGTAGCCCATCTTCATAATAAAAATAAACAAAGAAAATAAATATATGTATCCCAGTATTGTACTACTTTTGATGATATATATTTGTTTGTTTTTGTTGTTGTTTTCCATCAGCTGCTGGAAGAGACCTGATGATCACTGAGGTGGGAAAAGTGGATATATTGATAACTGTATGGGTCAAATGAGGTGTTACATATCGGCAAAAAAAATCCAATATCATGCCTCCCCAATTATAAATATCCTGATGCAGCAGATGTAACTCTTGGCTCGCCCTGCCCTCAGTGACTCATTACATTTTGGGCTGTATTAATCAGTGGATGGATGCTCATTAAGCAGCAGCTCTGATCTGGGGCCTGTGATGAGGGACAGACAGCAGGACAGGTGGACACTGGTCACCTGACATCATCCTCCCTGTGCACGGACAGCTCCGGCACAGCCCTGAGATAAACCAGTCCAGCAGTCAGCAGTCAGCCATGCGCTGCTCCTCAGCACAAACAGCCTCAGCAGCACGAACACACACCGCAGACTGACGGCTCAGGCAGCATCAGCCTCATTGTTCTGACCAATCATCATCAAAGACACACTGACATGTCTGATACACGCTGGCTGCTGCACACACACACACACACACACACACACACACACACACACACACCGTCACTCTGGTGTTATAGATGCAAAGCTCGGGAAGCTTTTCAGTGGCTGTTTTTTACGCAGCCGCGTCGGCTCAAGGACAAGTAGACCCCGGATTAAGGAGAGGAGGCAGCCCCGGAGAGGAGGCGGCAGGAGCAGCAGGAGCAGCAGGAGGCTGGAGCTCATGTTCTGCAGAGCTGCACCATGTCAGGGTGACGGTGCTGCACCATCAGCTCAAATACACCATGATGTGCGGTGGCGGTGACATTCAGCCGCTGCAGGCAGCAGGACCGCTCAGTGTGAATGGAGGCAGCGCTGCAGACATCTTACGCCATGTTTCTCCTCATTAACCGACACAAGCGCGAGGATATCAAAATCAATCACCACTGGTTATAATAAATAAATGTCTCATCTTACCCGGGCCGCCATCTTCACGGTTGCGGTGTAGAGGGCTGCAGCTGGGGTCAGTGATTCACGGGACAGCGGGGACGGTGAACGGAAAAGACTCGGCAGCTGATGCGTTTATAAGCTGCAGCGCACCTCGCTCTGATTGGCCGGCTCAGGCGGAAGCGCTCCGATTAGCTCGCGTGCGGCTGAAGGAGGATCGCTCCGCGGCTCTCGTGATCCTCTGCCGTGCAGGAAACGGTCACGTGGCAGGTTGATAAAAGAGGAGGAAACACAGGAGACATGTGTCCGCACGTGCACGCGCATTTCACTGGACTGCTCTTTTTTTCTCACTGATATTAAAACATACAAACACTTAAATTTATAACTGAACCCGAACATCTGTTTTAATCTGACAAATCTACAACACCTGACGGTCCTTACCTGTCGTTTCCGCCCTGTGACTTTATGAATCATCTTTTATTTTGGTAACCATCAGGTCTTCCGGTGCTTCAGCACCACAGACAGCGCCCCCGCTGCACAGACTGTCTCCATGAGAGGACTGAGGAGCTCTGCACCGTCATCCTGACTGAGACAAACACAAACACCTCAATGTAACACACATTTATTATCAGCACTTAGCTGATCATATCACAGCTAGTGGCTCATATGTCAGTGACAGACAGGGAGATCATTATCAGCAGGGCTGCAGCTAACCATTATTTTCATTGTTGACTAATCTGTCGATTATTTCTTTGATTAGTCGACTAATCATTTTATTGAAAAATGTGTTGAAATGTTGTTAAATGTTGGTCTGTCTCTCCCAAACTCCAAAATGATGTCATCTAATGTCTTGTTTCGTACTCACACCAAAGGGTTTGAGTTCACCGTCATGGGAGAGTGTGTGAAGCTGCCAATATCTGAACGTAAGAAGCTGCAGTAAGAGTGTTTGGGTACTTTATAGTACTTTTATATGAGAAATGACTCAAACCGATTAGTCGACTACTAAAATAGTCACCGATTATTTTAATAAGTTCTAAGTTTATATACTTTATTAATCCCCCTGAGGAGAAATTCAATGTTTTCACTCTTGCTTGTCAATTACACACAGGTCTGAAAGACACACACATGCACAAACTGGACCTATACATGCACAAAGTGGAGAGATGTCAGAGTGAGGGGGCTGCCCTTGGTGAGGCGCCCCGAGCGGTTAGGGGGTTCGGTGCCTTGCTCAAGG